>NW_025533832.1:0-37500 GCF_020615455.1 Coregonus clupeaformis | reverse complement strand
GAGCGGTGTGAACAGACAGGGTATCCCGCTATGTCCCAGATAAGAATGCAGCTGAATGCAGCACCCCTGCAAGGCGTCGAACGGTCAGGGCTTCAGCCACGCTTTCTCAAGTGAGCAGTGAACCAATGCGTCTCTCCTGTTATTACTCCATTCAGTACACAGCTCCCGCAGAGAGGGAGAGAGAGGGTGAGGAAGAGGAAGAGGGAGGGAGAGGGAGAGATTAGCCAGAAAGGCTTAGAGACTGCAGTTGAAAGGGGGTAAATCCATCCAGCGATGCGTGGCGTTGCGTTCAGTTGCCAGACAAGAAGCAGACCAAAGAGGTTTGTGCTCGCGCTTGTTCCACTCAGTCGACCGTGGCCAGTCTGTGCTTGACATGTAGTTGAGGGGAGTGTCATGGTAGACTTGGCCTCCAGCCTCACACAGCATTGGGATCGGAATCTATAGGTCCTTTCTGAGGGCTGAGAGATGCAGTTTAAGTAGCTCTTCCCAAGTGGTCATAGGAGCGTTCATGGCTGGGCATCCATCTTGACATTGGTTTTGTTTCCAAGCTGAAATAGGCAGATTTGCTATCCAACATGAAGCTGTTTGGGTCTCTTCCTTTGTTTGGTGTCTCTTCCTAGACACAGTATCAAATCACAGCAGTCCAACATGGAACTTCTGGTGCCATTTATTATTTCCATGTCATGCTTCCACCCAGGTTTTTGCTCTCATGGTAATTGTCCATTGTCATGCATGAGCCTCATTTGTCTATGCAACCAGGCAAACCTTTCTGTGTATCTCCATTGTTCTGAAGGTTATAGTCAAGAAGACTATAAAAGGAAGCCATAAATTGTTGTGGACCAATTGTTTGTGTACCATCACATGCTCAGTGTACATCATTTCCATCATGGCTATGCCCAAGCAGAGGATGTCGGCATGTTTTAATGATTGCGTTTCCAATATCTGTCATTATTCGCAGTGAGCTGGCTACCATAAAATCACTTGTCCATCGCCATGGCAGCAACAGGTGTTTAGTGCTAGGTGTCTAGGTGGGGGTGTTGGTGACTCATAGGGTTCATGTTCACGTCATCTTTATTATCCCAACAGTGGGCAGGCAGTTCACTCGGCTTTCAGCTTTACGTGTGCAATTTGTGGATTTATATTCCTATAGCATTATGTTTGATCACTCTGTTGTCACAGAGAAAATTCCTGTTCAGCAGGAAATGCAAACTTGTTTGTATTTGAGGGTTAAAAAGGCTTCTAAAGTTTGTAATTTCCACTTTAAAATGTTTGACTTGATTTGCCTTAATGAAAAATGTATCAACCCCTACAAACATATCCATTAATTATTATCCACATTCCTGTTTGTGCAGGATAATTTTTCTGCTGTGAGAAACTGTTCAAATTAAGATATTACACCTGTAGGCAGCAACTAGTGGTATCACTATTAAAGGTACAGTAGATCAACCTGTCCTTGTAACGACTTATCACAAATAAATCATTCTTTGGATGTTGTACATATCCTCTCAAACTTAATGTTATATGTTCCATGCATCATTGTGAATATAATGCATGTCTCACTTTACATGGTTATCCCTATCACATCAGTTATCTACTGTCTTTATAACCTTGTATGTGTTTAAGTGTGTTATGTATGATTCAAACTTTTTTACATGTGTATCCATTTGTTTATATTGTTTAACTCTGTTTTTTAATACTCTTTTTCTCTTTGTTGCAGTAATAGTGGTGTTTATTACTTTTGCCAATGATTACTGCATGTTTAGCAGTAGTAGCATGACCCTTTGCCTCAACTTCTAACCCCTCAGCTTCAGAAGAGATCAGAAATACTATTTTTCTTGACAATACTTTACAGTCTTTGGATCAATTAATGACATTTGGACTAATTTAAAATGCAGCTATCTTTACTGCTAAACCAAATCAGTGGCCTTGTTGTTAGAGTGTCCGCCCTAAGATTGGAAGGTTGGGAGTTCAATCCCTGGCCGAGTCAGACTAAAAACGGGACCCAATGCGTCTCTGCTTGGCTCAGCATTAAGGAGATAGGTTGAGGGCTAAGGCCCTGCGATAGACTAGCATCCTGTCCAGGGGGTGTACTTGTACATCAAGCTGCCTCATGTTCTGGCTTGCACAAGATGGCTACTTACCATATTTACTGCTGTATGTGTGTACCAACAACCTTGGTTTGCTTCCTCAGCATGTTGACATTTTGGGCCCTCTTGTGCTTTCAGGCTGCTGGGTTTGTGTTGGCGCGAATGTGGTGTGCCTGTGTGTGTACAGTTTGTGTGTGTCTTGTGGGCGTTGAGTATCCCTAATGCTCCTCAACACCCAACTTCTACCTTTTACTTTCTTCAGTGCACACATGCCTCTCCTAGCCTCTCCTCTCCTCCTTTTCTCTATCGTTCCTCTCCTCTTCTCCTGTGTTGATGAGATACGGTGATTTCTCTTAGGGGAGGCGCCAATCCATCCTAGTGCAGCCCCGTCTCGCACCCGTCCCACCCCGAGTACAAAGGTAATAAACCAACCAGCATACACTTCAGTGGTACTGCCTCTCTCCATCCATACATTCTGCCTCTTCACTTTGATTCCTCCACTGTACTGTGTGTGCGTCACTGTCCGTATGCAGCACCAACAGAAGCACTGACTGACTTACACAGACATGTCTTATACAGGCAATCACATGTCTTATAAACAGCAATATTTCAGCTCAGTTATATTTTTTCTTTCTTTCTTTACCTATTGTTCACATTATTTTGGTTATTTTGATTTTGCCAACAGCAATTTGAATAATGTCGAGCTTTACTGTAAAATAAAATAATTGAACGCTTGAGCTGAAATATCAACCTCAGGGGTAGACATAACATAGTAAACAAAAATCCGGGACACTCATATTAGTATGAAATGTTACGTTTGGTATGGTATGTATTCATCTGTGGATGTCCATCATCCAGTTCGTATGATATGTTACCATTCGTAAAATATGTTACAAATTTGCAATACGTATGATATGTTAAGAATTCCAATTTGTTGTGGCTAACGTTAAGTAGGTGGCTAGGTGGCTAATGCTAACGTTAGCTAGGTGGCTAATGTTAGCTAGGCTAGGGGTTAGGGGTTAAGGTTAAGGTTAGGAGTTAGGTTAAAGGGCTAGTGGAAGGGTTAGCTAACATGCAAGTAGTTGCAAAGTAGCTATACGCTCACCCATCCACCCAGACCAACCACCCTCCTTTAATTATTACCTTAAGTAAACTTCGGTCTTATGTAACCATACCAAACGTAACATACCATACGAATTACTATGTTACGTCTAGTCTTTGAGACCAGGCTGGAAATATTTACTTGGAATTCTCCAAACCTTCCAAATGTTTACCAAGTTTACATATACAGTGTCGCACTATATATTGGACATTTGGATGTATGTATTGTACACATACTGTATACATTAATGAATGTGACTCTTACACCACTCAGACAAATATGCCAACATTATTTGCACAAATTCAGTCATATATGGAGACTTCCTAAATGTGTAACTCTTTGCATTAGGTAAATTGCTTACTCTCTGAATTCAAACCATAAAACTCCATCATCAATGGTAGAATTCCTGACCGAAATGCAGCAAAATGTACGAATATTCAGCTGTTTAATTCAGTGTTCCATTTCAATGCTCCACTATTATCAAATGTTGGCATTTGCAAAACCTTGCAACTCCTTCATCCTTCTTCACATCCTTCATCCTTGTTCATCCCTCCACTACTTTTTCTTTAAATTTCCCTGTGTTGTTTTGGGATGAGAAGCAAACTGTTTGATCAGAATATTGATGGTAGTAATATGTACTTAGGGCTAGATTCAATCAGATTAACGGTTGTTTTGGCGGTGTCGGAGGTGGAACTGCGTTAGGGTTGTCAAATCCACAAGCGGCAAAAAAAACACATCCAACGTAATCCGACATATCCCATGCAGCCGCGTTAGAAGTTTATGCATCCGCGTTACCAATCAAACACTCAAATTAGATTGATAGGCTATAAATCTCCCTCATCCAAATAAACATGCATTAGCCTAACATCAATGGATTGACATTCGAGAGTCATTATTTCTAACATCAATAGAGCCTACAATTTCTAGCGCCGTTTTGAACTTCTAACGTGGTAGGGATAAAAAGGAAGGGAGTGGTTTGTGACAGACAAGAGCAGCCGCTCACCGATATGTCAGCTCATGAACGTCTAACGCGGTAGGGATAATAAGGAAGGGAGTGGTTTGTGACAGACAAGAGCAGCCGCTCACCGATATGTCAGCTCATGAACGTCTAACGCGGTAGGGATAATAAAACATTTGCTATGCGGATGTCGGCCAGTGCTGGTTATCAATGGTTAATGCTCGATCTGATTGAATCCAGGCCTTAGTTAGTTCTAGTTATGACAAAAAGCTTGACAATTCACAGATTCTCTATCAGGTACACTTACAAAAACGGATGGCTCTGCTGCAGTAATACATATAAGTACGCCCAATTCTAAGAACCAATATCAACAAGGTAACTGACTACATCCATATACAACAATACCCCTGCTCAAATCAACACAATCTCACCTACACACTGCACGTGTCTCACAGAGGAACACGTTACAGTGGGTCATCAACATATCCATTCAATTTGACTCATCTCCCCTCCCACCACTCCCCAAAATAAATGACGGGAATTATGGGAAATCTCCGTATCTGACACAATCCTTCCCTGAAAATTAACAACTGGTGTGCATATACAGTGGGGAGAACAAGTATTTGATACACTGCCGATTTAGCAGGTTTTCCTACTTACAAAGCATGTAGAGGTCTGTAATTTTTATCATAGGTACACTTCAAATGTGAGAGACGGAATCTAAAACAAAAATCCAGAAAATCACATTGTATGATTTTTAAGTAATACATTTGCATTTTTTTGCATGACATAAGTATTTGATACATCAGAAAAGCAGAACTTAATATTTGGTACAGAAACCTTTGTTTGCAATTACAGAGATCATACGTTTCCTGTAGGTCTTGACCAGGTTTGCACACACTGCAGCAGGGATTTTGGCCCACTCCTCCATACAGACCTTCTCCAGATCCTTCAGGTTTTGGGGCTGTCGCTAGGCAATACGGACTTTCAGCTCCCTCCAAAGATTTTCTATTGGGTTCAGGTCTGGAGACTGGCTAGGCCACTCCAGGACCTTGAGATGCTTCTTACGGAGCCACTCCTTAGTTGCCCTGGCTGTGTGTTTCGGGTCGTTGTCATGCTGGAAGACCCAGCCACGACCCATCTTCAATGCTCTTACTGAGGGAAGGAGGTTGTTGGCCAAGATCTCGCGATACATGGCCCCATCCATCCTCCCCTCAATACGGTGCAGTCGTCCTGTCCCCTTTGCAGAAAAGCATCCCCAAAGAATGATGTTTCCACCTCCATGCTTCACAGTTGGGATGGTGTTCTTGGGGTTGTACTCATCCTTCTTCTTCCTCCAAACACGGCGAGTGGAGTTTAGACCAAAAAGCTCTATTTTTGTCTCATCAGACCACATGACCTTCTCCCATTCCTCCTCTGGATCATCCAGATGGTCATTGGCAAACTTCAGACGGGCCTGGACATGCGCTGGCTTGAGCAGGGGGACCTTGCGTGCGCTGCAGGATTTTAATCCATGACGGCGTAGTGTGTTACTAATGGTTTTCTTTGAGACTGTGGTCCCAGCTCTCTTCAGGTCATTGACCAGGTCCTGCCGTGTAGTTCTGGGCTGATCCCTCACCTTCCTCATGATCATTGATGCCCCACAAGGTGAGATCTTACATGGAGCCCCAGACCGAGGGTGATTGACTGTCATCTTGAACTTCTTCCATTTTCTAATAATTGCGCCAACAGTTGTTGCCTTCTCACCAAGCTGCTTGCCTATTGTCCTGTAGCCCATCCCAGCCTTGTGCAGGTCTACAATTTTATCCCTGATGTCCTTACACAGCTCTCTGGTCTTGGCCATTGTGGAGAGGTTGGAGTCTGTTTGATTGAGTGTGTGGACAGGTGTCTTTTATACAGGTAACGAGTTCAAACAGGTGCAGTTAATACAGGTAATGAGTGGAGAACAGGAGGGCTTCTTAAAGAAAAACTAACAGGTCTGTGAGAGCCGGAATTCTTACTGGTTGGTAGGTGATCAAATACTTATGTCATGCAATAAAATGCAAATTAATTACTTAAAAATTATACAATGTGATTTTCTGGATTTTTGTTTTAGATTCCATCTCTCACAGTTGAAGTGTACCTATGATAAAAATGACAGACCTCTACATGCTTTGTAAGTAGGAAAACCTGCAAAATCGGCAGTGTATCAAATACTTGTTCTCCCCACTGTATGTCAATGTGTGTGTTTCTTTGAGAGTGTGTTTATATATTCCTGTGTGTATGTGTACTGTATGTATATGGCACCTGAGCACATAAGATCCAATGTTCATGTATTGTCATTGTGAGTTTGATCAAGTGTGTCGCCAGTACTGTATTATTGTTATTTTTGCTCTGGGTCATACATGGAGAGTTGTCTAGTGTCCTTTATATGTATGTCAGTCATATACTACTGTTATGGAATACTTGGTTGGTTTGTACGTCTAATTTCCACAATGATATGCCTAGTTTGAAACAGCAATTTAGTGTTAATTTCCTATTTGTGTTGCTGGGTAAGAACATTTGAGAATTGCGTACCAAAGCATACTAACAATGCACTTAACATGGCACAATTCATCCACTATGTGTTGTGTTTTTGTCTACAATTTCCTAACTTTTATTAGTTGCAGCTTTTGTACAAACATAAACTCCAAGTTGTTCAAGTAAGCAAACTCTGCACATATGGATCTTTAACAGTGAGTGATGCACGTTTGTTAAGTTGATTGGATTGCTGCTTCTTTTATTGGCATAGGTTGGCTAGCTCGCAGCTAGCTAACTTTCTTATTATAAAATATTTACACCATTTTCTCAGTTGTATTGGCAGGTCTGGCTAAACTTGGATAAATAATGTGAAAGGGTTTGTAGTAATATTTGTAGAACTGGTTTGAAAGTAATCCAGCACTGGCAGAGAAATACCACTTGTTCCCCTTGTTTCCATACCACATTTCCTGTTACTGTTGCTAGCACCAAGTAGGGAATGGGATTAGCATGTATGCTAACAGTAATATCTGTTGAAATTGGTTGTCGCCGTGTGCTTTACAAGGTTCTGAGTGAGAAGAGAAAAGGTCTGCCAGTTCAATTCCACTTTTTGGAGGACTTTTTTTTTCTCCTTCTAGAGATGGAAACACCTGCTACACACAATGGACACACCCACCCTGATATTTAATGAAAACAAATGGCCTATTTCCGACTGATTTCTGTACTGGATGCAGATCATAAAACCCTCTTGAAATACCTTTTTCCTGTCTTTCCCTTCTCCAGTGCTTCGTTCACATCTTAAGACTTCATACTCCTTGGTACAATCATATGAATGGTCTTTAGTCTTTAGTCTTTGATGTTCAAAGAAGTTGTTGCACATTTGAGAAAATGTCTTGGTGTCGCAGTAGAGTAAATGTCAATTCAGATTCCTCTATTCGTGTAGAAAACGTTTAAATGATTCCACATTCCTGTTTTTGCCAGCACTTGGATACATTAGACACCATTTCCTCAATCTAACACAACCTACATCAGTGCCAATAACCCAGATATTTCTTTCCTAATGCTCCAACACAGACTGCATTGAATAGGACTGGACATGATGACTTGCACTCAGAGCTTGATTTAATTAATAACTGAAATCAATCTGGTATTTGCAATGACGTTATTCTGCGCCAATGTATGTAAGGATAGATAGCAAAACCAAACTTGGACTTATTCGCTTATCACAAATTCCAACCCAGTGCTTTACAGATTTGGTAAATGAATGAGCATCCATTGATAACTGGTCAATGGGTATGGGTTAGAAATTCTGATTGGTGGGTTAGACACAGTTTAGACTTTATTCAAGAGCTCTTGAATACTAGCTTCTTATTCAAGCGTTGTAGAACAGTATTTAGTCATTATGTTCTCCAATTCGCATCTAAAGTTCTAAGAATTACTGTAACACATCTGCATGTTAGACTATTATAATAATGCAATACTATAATATTATCATCTATAATGTTTTATTTTAAAGTACTTATACGATTCAATGAAGTGTAGGAATCAACCACACACCTGACAAAGGTACTAAGGTGCATGAAAAAAATATACTAAATTTCTGCACATTAATTGTGGTCTTAGCTAAGCTTTCGGTGAACGCTTTTTATTCTTTTTATTTCTTTTCTTATTTCGGTGAAAGTTTTGCTCTGACGAAGGTCAATTGACTGAAAGCTTAGCCAAAACCATGCTAAACCTGAGATGTGCATGGATTCTAATTTGCGTAAGATTAATGAAGGTAACACAATTGTATCAAGTTGTAGAGTCATAACCACTATTTGTGTCACCATGGTTTTCAAGCCTTTACTACAGTGCATTCGGAAAGTATTCAGACCCCTTGACTCTTTCCACATTTTGTTATGTTACAGCCTTATTTTAAAATGGATTAAATTGTTTTTTCCCCTCATCAATCTACACACAATAGCCCATAATGACAAAGCAAAAACAGGTTTTTAGAAATTGTAGCAAATTTATTACAAATAAAACACTGAAATATCACATTTACATAAGTATTCACACCCTTTACTCCATACATTAATGAAGCACCTTTGGCAGCAGTTACAGCCTTGAGTCCTCTTGGGTATGACGCTACAAGCTTGGCACACCTGTATTTGGAGAGTTTCTCCCATTCTTCTCTGCTGATCCTCTCAAGCTTTGTCAGGTTGGATGGGGAGAGTCGCTGCCCAGCTATTTTCAGGTCTCTCCAGAGATGTTAGATCGGATTCAAGTCCGGGCTCTGGCTGGGCCACTCAAGGACATTCAGAGACTTGTCCCGAAGCCACCCCTGCGTTGTCTTGGCTGTGTGCTTAAGGTCGTTGCCCTGTTGGAAGGTGAACCTTCACCCCAGTCTGAGGTCCTGAGCACTCTGGAGCAGGTTTTCATCAAGGATCTCTCAGTACTTTGCTCCGTTCATCTTTCCCTCGATCCTGACTAGTCTCCCAGTCCCTGCTGCTGAAAAACATCTGCACACCACGATGCTGCCATCACCATGCTTCACCGTAGGGATGGTGCAAGGTTTCCTCCGGACGTGACACTTGGTATTCAGGCCAAAGAGTTCAATCTTGGTTTCATCAGACCAGAGAATCTTGTTTCTCATGGTCTGAGTGTCATTAGGTGCCTTTTGCCAAACTCCAAGCGGGCCGTCGTGTGCCTTTTACTGAGGAGTGGCTTCCATCTCTGGCCACTCTACCATAAAGGCCTGATTGGTGGAGTGCTGCAGAGATGGTTGTCCTTCTGGAAGGTTCTCCCATCTCCACAGAGGAACTCTGGAGGTCTGGCAGAGTGACCATCGGGTTCTTGTTCACCTCCCTGACCAAGGCCCTTCTCTCCCGATTGCTCAGTTTGGCCGGGCGGCCAGCTCTAGGAAGAGTCTTGGTGGTTCCAAACTTATTCCATTTAAGAATGATGGAGGCCACTGTGTTCTTGGGGACTTTCAATGCAGCAGACATTTTTTGGTACCTTTCACAAGATCTGTGCCTTGACACAATCCTGTCTCGGAGCTCTATGGACAATTCCTTCGACCTCATGGCTTGGCTTTTGCTCTGACATGCACTGTCAACTGTGGGACCTTATATAGACAGGTGTGTGCCTTTCCAAATCCTGTCCATTCAATTGAATTTACCACAGGTGGACTCCAATCAAGTTGTAGAAACATCTCAAGGATGATCAATGGAAACAGGTTGCACCTGAGCTCAATTTCAAGTCTCATAGCAAAGGGTCTGAATACTTACATAAATAAGGTATTTCCATTTTTTTTGTTTTTATACATTTGCAAAAATTTCTAAAAACCTGTTTTCACTTTGTCATTATGGTGTAATGTGTGTAGATTAATGAGGAAAAACATTTATTTAATCCATTTTAGAATAAGGTTGTAACGTAACAAAATATGGAAAAAGTCAAGGGGTCTGAATACTTTCCAAATGCAATGTATATTACAAATTAGAATGTATAGCAATTCCTTGAAATGAATCTCATTGGCTAAGACTGACACAACTCTCATTCTACTTGACTGCTCGGACTCCTTTTGACACCCGTCCCTGACTAGTACCCCCTTCTAACTCAGCATCATATGAAGATCAAGACACTCTGACATGTTGGTCAACCCGAGATTGTAAATCCTTCCACCTTTTCTGTTTCTGACTGTATCCCCTCTCCTATGCTGTCCATCTTTATTGGTGTACCTCATACTTCTGCTCTGTAACTCATTTTCCTCTATTTCTCTTTCTCTGTTGTTCCTCCCATCCCTTGTCACTTATTTCTCTCTCTCCCTTACTCCCTTTGCTTACTCACATGATCATTTCTTTCTTTACCTCCTGCTTTGATCCTCTCCTATCGGGACCCTCATCACCCCACACTATTTCATCCATTCTTTTCTCTCTACATTCGTAACTGATTCACCTATTTACACTCTCCTCTACCTGTCTGTTTGTTCTTCACTGGTCTCCTTTGTTTATTTGATTATTCCTTGCTTGTTTATATCTCCCATACTCCTTCTCCTTCTATCCTCCCTGTTACCTTCTCTCTCCACATTTCCTGCTTCATATATGACTCTATATTGCCTCACTCTCTCTTTCCTGGATTGGCTGACTCCTTTACACCCTTGTCCATGCCACAAATCCCCCACTGAATGCCCCTTCTCCCACTCCCATCTCTCCCCTCTCCTACTCCTCTTCTCCCCTCCCTCTCTCTGTCTTGCTAGGGGGCCCAGCATTCCTCCCTGGGTTCAGCAGACCCCTGTGTGAATACTGAAGGTGGAAGAGGAGGAGGAGGAGGAGGAGAAGAAGGAGGAGAAAAAGACGGAGGGATGACAACTGATCCTGACCCTACTATCTCTTCCTCGGGCATCTCCTCCACCGGCTTGCCCCGGAATGAGAATGGAGTCCCCTCCTCACCCGTAGACCCTCCTCCTCCCCCCACTCCTCATCTCCACCCCAGTCCACCCCAAAATGGAGAGCTCCGTGGCAACCCAACATCCTGCCCAGTGACAAGCACGGAGGCAACTGAGAGCACTGCAACAGCAGGACTGGGCATAGAGGAGAGGGAGCAGGTCAAAAACAACACTAAACCAAATCAGAGAGAGAAGACACAAATAAAGAAATCTTGCCACATTTCCTTCCTTTTTTGAGGAGGATGAGATGACTGCAATCTTTCCCGTTTCTTTTATGTGTACTCAAACCAGAGAGAGAAGAAATGTTTTGGGGGGCATTGTACATTTAACTGTACAGTACGTTCAGCATTATCACACAAGACAACAAAAGGGCTTTCCAATGGACCTCATTTTCGTCATGCTCAAACTGGGCTTTGGTCAGTATCTGTCTTGCAGGACAAGATAATGATACCTTTTAGTTATCTTTGACATTGTGGGATCCTCATGTACTGTTTCAATCGATCAAACTATAGAGCCTATCATACACTGGTATAGGCCTAATCACCAAACCAATCGACTATGTGAGATTTTGATTTGTGTGTTTGTTTAATCATATAAAGACAGTAAGCAAACACTATATAACGTCTCACTCCCCAAAGACTTCTCAGTAGCCAATAGCATCCTGCTATATACATGCGTGTGGTATCCCATAATTCCATCGATAAAGGTTGAGTCATTTCCTGTCCTGAAAACTCCAGCTCTCAAATTTCATTGGTAGAGATGTGGTCATCTGGCTTTGTAGTTTGGTTTCCTTAGTGCCTTTGAGTGTATTTTAACAGGGTTTTCAAATAACAGGCGGAGATGATATTGACAGAATGATTATATTAACTAATGATGGTACATAAACAGTCTAATCAAGATCCAAAAATAACTATGCTGTTTGAAATGCAGACTAACTATAGAGTCCAGAACAAGCAGAATACGGTTTCATTTTTGGTATTTCACAGACAGGAAAGTGTGTGCTGTTTTCAAAAATGTGTAAATTAAGGGACTTCCCATTCGTGGACTCGTGCAATGTTTTCTCTTCTCAATCTCAGAACCTATGTGTGATCAACTGGTGCTACAGACACAAACAGTGCCATTTCCAAATCAAGTGTGTGTGTCATAGCACTGCCTCTCATGTTTCCCACTGTCTGTATGTCTGTCTCTCTCACTCTGTCTGTTATTGTCAAGGTAGCCTATTTATTTTATGTATTTGTCTATGTTTGTTTGTTATATGTGTGTGTCATGTCCCTATGTGTGCAATTGTTTAATGGAGTGGGAGCTGGGTCAAGTAGGGTGCTTAAACCAAATGAGACAATAACGAAGTTGTCAGGTAAAAAGTTTACCAGCTATTTTAAGTGGTTGAAAATATAAAAGGGATACTATTTTGGACCTTCAGTGTCCAGGTATATGACGTAGTCATTTGTAACACCTGGTACACTTCCAGCATTTTTGTCATGGCTTTTTCTGTTTAGTACCACGTAAACTATTTATTTTATTCTTATTTGGGGGTAGCCAGTTAAGTGCCTGGATCTCAGATAATGACATTTTGGCCAGTAGTCAAACAGTGCTCAGCCAAATTTGTATGTGGCATAGACTTTCTTTATGTCGTTTCGAGGGACTATTTTAAGTTAACGTACCATTCAACTGAGCATGATGAATGCTAATGTAACAAAATGTTGACGAAACAAAGAAATTGTTTGGGACATCGTTAGTAAAGAGTATTTCAAATCTAAAACATGTTACACAGTGCACTAAAAGGAATTCATTGCTTTGTGTCAACTGTTCAGATATCACCAGTCATTGAATACTGTTATATTGTGTTGTCATGTCCTCTTGTTTTGTGTATAACCTGTCCATTGTAATATTTGTTTAGATGTGAATTTGGGTTTATTTTGGCCCTTTTAGATTCACACTGGTGGTGCTTTATAACTAGTTGGATAACTTTCCATACTCTGGCTTAGGGTCTCAAGTGAATCAACATGCTTCAGACAGTCCTGGTTTTGCAGAACCCAACATCACTCTTATTTAACTTTTTTATTTGATTAAGAGTCAATTTACTGAGGGCCAAATCCTAACTTGATTTATGTTTTTGCAGTTCTCCCATTGGCATCATGCTTTACGAGTAAGTCTTGAGTTTAACATGCAGATCTCAAGTTAGGATTCGGCACTTAGTGTATAGGGTCAAAATGCCTCCGCCAATGCTGTGTCGGCCAGTACTAGGGGATTAGCCATAACGTAGAGTGGGTGAGATTCAGAGATATGAGAGAGATTAAGCTATGAGTGTTGATTTAAAAGATAACCAAATGTGATTATTAATAGGGAGAGTTTGATGTAGTGTTAAGTCGGCTAATAGGGCTACCTTTCGAGTGCTGAAACATTCATATCAGTAATAAAATGGCTTTTAAAGCAGCTAGGGTTTTACATCTGCATTGAGTAAAGATATGGGACTATACAGGGTCACTGGTTGATATATGAGCATTGCCATTAATATACCTCAGAGACACAGAATTGAGAGACTCAGGTAAACAAGTAATTGCCTCAGAGCTGAACACAAACTGACAAAGAGATTAATCCAACTTTGGAGTGACTGCCATCAGATACGGTGGTTGGTCCATCTATTACAAGATCTGTCCCAATGGGCAAAAACTGGTTGAATCAATGTTGTTTCCACATCATTAAAAAAAAAGGCTAAATGTGATGACGTTATGGAATTTCATTAGGGACGTTAGGGAATTTAGTATTTTTTTCACCCAACTTTTAACCTAAATCCAATGACATGGTGACATGTTGTTGATTTCCCTTTAAATTCACTTTAGTTGACAACTCCACCAAATGTAAATCAAAACTAGATGTCGAAATGACGTCTGTGCCCAGTGGGATGGCTATGATTGGATAGCAACTCATCAAGCACGTCCCCGTTCCTTCTCTCTCTGTCTCCCTTTTCTCCCCATAGCCAGTCACGCAGCTTCGTGGAGGACAATCTGGAACCTAATTGGCTGAGGCAACACGGGCAGCCCGCATGGCCTGGCCATATATCAAGAGCGCTCTCTCGTGATGCGATTGGCTGACAAAGGGAGAAGTTGGGCCATTGGTCCAATTCTCCTGACCTAAAGGATAGTCCAGAGCCACAGCTGACCATGTAAGGATCTGCTGTGTTATTTACCCTACTTTACTTGGGCCCTCTCTCTCTGATTGGATGGCTGGACGATCTGTATTTGACGCTTGTGATTGGATATTTGATTATCTTTTAAAGACGTGCCAATCTCCAAAATGGTTTTGTTGGCTCATCAAGCATGTGAAGAACAGCGATGCAGATTAACATGATATACACCTTTTGGGATTGGGCAGTAAATGAATGAGAGAGGGAGAGCTACTGTGTGTAAGATGCATTTCAAAGGTGCTGTAATTTTTCTCTCCTTACATCTTTCTATGATCTCACAATTTGTTTCTTTCATTTTTCCTTCCTACCATTTTCTACAGTCCACCCACTATCTAACTCTTTCTCTTTCTATCTATTCTTAACCATTTTCAACCACCCACCTCAGTTGATTTTCACCACTTTTAGACTTTTTCTGTTCCTTTTCATATTTCCCATGGTTTCGGTTTGGTTCTTTCCTCTTTATCTCTATTAGTTTACATTTAAAGGAAACTAATTATGCACAGCCTATTACAAGTGAAACTGCTACAAAACAAAATATTGCTTCAATTAAAACTTGTAAAATGTAGACAATGCTATGATTTATATTTCTATAGTATTGCTTATTCTTACCGTAGTACTACAAAAACGATTCATTGGAAATCTTCCTGCGCAAATATTTATTTATTGATAATGACAAGACTCTAGTATCTAATGACAGTCCAGAAATGATCAATTTTATATCAACTGATTTTTCTTAAGACAATCTTATGGAACATTACCCTTTTGTGGAGAAAGATTGCCCTGGGATTGTGATGGATAAAAACACAAACTGTTGTTGTTTTACCTGCTCCCCTCACAATGATTTGCACGTTGCTGTGACCTGTACCCCTCCACTTCTCTCTTGTAATCCCTGGAAGAGAGATATGAGGATGGATGTTGATTTTCTACTTGACAATCGCTGTGGAGCTCTCCATTTACGGACGATATAGAACTCCTTGGAAGAGGACATCCTTACCATCACTTTTTTGTTTTCCTATTTCAGTCTCTGATGTAAGCTTAGTGGAGCAGAGGCGAGTTTATCATGTTTTTCCAGTGTAGTGGTGGTGAGACCGAATTCTGGAGGCAAGTTTCTGTATAACTTCCATTTGATTTCTTTGTATGGACTCCACAGACACAGAAGCTAAATAAAACCCTGTGCCCTCCTTCACTTCTGACCACTGAAAAATTACACATCAAAAGAGTGAGAGATTAGAGGTTAATACCTTTTAAGTGATTGAATGTGTGTGTATATACAGTGTGTGTACAGTTGTTGTGTATATACTGGATATGTGTGTATATATGGTATGTCTATGTGTATATACAGTTTGTTTGAATATGCAGGGTGTACAGTTTTTCCTCTATCCTCTAATCTCTCTCTCTCTCTCTTAAATTATGTGTTTTACTCCTCAAATAATACATGTTGGGGGATGGAGAGGTTCACACTGGAAATGAAGGACAGTGGTCTGGGAAGCACTTTCTGTGCAGACACTGACCAATCTGACACCTCTGAACACCTACACACCTAATTATGCCTCTCAAAACAACCTCTGGCTTGCACTCCTTTTCTCATCAACTGAGGCATTTTTTAAAATTCTATTTGGGTGACCAAGCAATGTTTGTACATATACAGTATATAGAATAACTAAGATAATATTTCCAGTGACCTCCATCTCCATTTCTTTGAATTCCTGTAACTATTATGATTCTTCCTTGTTATTTGATTTAAGTTTTACGTTTCTCTACATTAAATGTTTGCAATGGTTGTCATTCAGATTTATATATTTATCCAGACAACCCTTATCTAATCTTTCAAATTGAGTTCCCCGAACTCTGCCTCTCATATACCCCTCTGTCAGGCTGAACGTTTGGTTCAGATCACACTGTTACTTGTGAAGCAACTCTTCCATGCAAGTAACACCATGTTATTAGCCATTTCTTCAAGTTCCATTAAGTGTGCCTCCAACTCGCCAACCCTCCCTCACCCTTAAACTTTCAACCCTACAGGTCACTCATAGTCATACCCCTTGACAAGCCATAGTCCCCCAGCCCCTCTATTTTTGTTTTAAAAAGGACAGACATTCGGGGATTTGTGTATATTAATGGAAAGAGTGATATTGAAGAGTGTATTGCCATTGTACATGGATTTGTTATGAATGTGGATATTCTGATTATTTAATTATTATTGTAATAATGATTATGATTATTGCCACTTTGATTTTGTTGATTCATTCCTTTGATGCGGTCAATAACAATTCCTTCATTTCATTTTTGAATAAGCCGGAATTTATATTTTTCGGGTGGGTGAATCTTGGAGATAGAAATACTTAAATAAATGAATAATAAACAAATAATTAAATTCTTACATGAAGATGTGATATGCATTTTTTTTTAAATATAATTCCTACAGAACAGTCACCACAGTCAAAAATATCTTGCAACTCGTACTAGGCCTATTGGCCATTTAATGGTTTATGAGGCCTATTCTGGGGTCCATATCATGAGATATAGGTTACAGAAACATTATTAGATTATCACTGGACAACCAAAGGCGCAGTATGCCAGTCAGATCATAGTAGTCTACCTTACCTTAACCAATCATGTTTGCAAATATTATTTGCTGAGGCTGTTGGTGCATTTCATGTGAGATAAAAGTGAAGACTAGTCTTTTTACTAAGGCCTTCAGGAAATTGCAATAGGCTACTGTACAGTGCCTTCAGAAAGTATTCACACCCCTTGACTTTTTCCACAATTTGTTGTGTTACAGCCTGAATATAACATTTATTAAATTGATATTTTGTGTCACTGGCCTACACACAATACCCCAGAATGTCAAAGTGGAATTATGTCTTTAGAAATGTTTACAAATTAATGAAAAATGAAAAGTTGAAATGTCTTGAGTCAATAAGTATTCAACCCCTTTGTTGTGGCAAGCCTAAATACGTTCAGGAGTAAAAATGTGCTTAGCAAGTCACATAATAAGTTGCAATAATAGTGTTTAACATGATTATTTAGTGACTACCTCATCTCTGTACCCCACACATACAAATAATTATAAGATCCCTCAGTCTCTGCAGTGAATTTCAAACACAGATTCAACCAGAAGGACCAGGGATGTTTTCCAATGCCTCACAAAGTAGACGGGTAAAAATAAAAAAAGCAGACATTGAATTACCCTTTGAGCATGATGAAGTTATTATTAATTACTCTTTGGATGGTGTATCGATACACCCAGTCACTACAAAGATACAGTTGCCGGAGAGGAAGGAAACCACTCGGGGATATCACCATGAGGCCAATGGTGTCTTTAAAACAGTTACAGAGTTTAATAGCTGTGATAGGAGAAAACTGAGGATGGATCAACAACATTGTAGTCACTCCCACTGTTAGAAATTGCGTAATTCAAATCTGGTATTGGAATAAGAATCAAGAGATCTTCAATCCAAGCTTAATTTATTATATGCAAAATGTATGTATGATAAGTATGAAGGTTCGTATATACGGGTCCACTGAAATACCATGCAGGGCACTCAGAGAACTGATCCATTGTTCTAAGTTCTTCTTCAAATACTCTGACAGAAAGCCTCCACCTCTTCTGTTGGCCAACCAGAGCAAAGGACTGAGTGTGGTCCAGACTCCACTCAGCCAATCCATTGGTGCACGGGGTTAGTCCCACCCCTTGGCGCTTCACCGTTCCCAGGCATAAGTTGCTATCATAATAACCTGTGAGTCAGCACCCAAAGACACCATTCCACTGTACTCCATGTACCCACGTTCAAGGACGGTTTAACAGACAACAAAGAGAGAGTGTTCGTATCTGTGAGAAATACAAGTCTTATCTCATCCTAGCCCCTAACGTTTCCCCACATGAATCACAGCCTGCTATGTGAAACAATCCATATCAGTACAGTTCAAACCTATGCTCTCATTAATGCATTCCTTCCCAGCTATTCATCACATACAGATCCAATTATGAGAAAAATAGAACCCAACAATCCCCCCTTTTGACGCCCTCTAGGGTGTCACTCATTAAAATACAATACAAACAAAAAGAAACACTTTTATTAATAGACAATTTGATAATAAAAGGCCTTCAGTCCTTCCATCTACACCCAACTTGCAAACGGTTGGCTACAAGTCACCCAGGCACTTCAAACCTTCACATAAGGAAAGACAAACATTCCCAATGGTTAACTTGATTAATAAAGCATAAAACACAGGATTAATAGAACACAAAACATAAGATTATTAAAACATAAACACCAACAGGGGAAGTAAAGAGTGTCACTCCACCAAGCCTGGTAGGTCATATCCTTCATTCCTTAGGTCGAGTCCGGGATTGGGCCGTATCTCACCATCTGTTTGGAAACCACCTTCTCCATCTCCTTTTCTCACCAACCCTCAGACACAGGAAATAAGACAACATCCACAAAGAACAAGTATACCCATAGAAGCTATAACTTCACCCAGAATAGTCACAACAATAGTTTTCCATTTACCAAATATGTTATCAAACCAACCGTTTATGGAGCTATCAATACCAGAGTTCTCAACCAGTTCGTTCGCCAGCGTGGTGAGTCCCTGAGCGCTTTGGTCATGGACCCGTCCGGTGCTGTGTTGTTTGGGGATGAAAGTACAGCACATAGATCCAAACAGAACACAAACCCCGTCCCGCTCAGCCACAAGCATATCTAAAGCTATTCTATTCTGCCATGTCATTAAGCTAGTTGCCGCTGTCTGCTCAGCTAATCCCTTTATTGCATCACGAGTGTGGTTTATAAATCTTTATAATTTATCCAATCTACGTTTTTATTAATTGTTGACCACCAGAAAATACTTAATTCAAACCCAGCTACGATCTGATTCCTAGCTTTGAATTGTTCTGGAACCCTCTGAGGTACTCCTATCCCATCAATATATATATCCTTTCATCAAAGGATCCCGGGAGGAGGTCCTACTTTCTATGTGACAACTCACCAGTCTCTGACACGTTTGATTGTTTACATATGTAGGTGAGTTCACAATCAGTTATCACCACACATCCATCAGATGTCAGCACGGGCCTGGTTTTGGTTCCTAAAATCCTCTGGCTGCAACAAAGAGGAGAGAGGATTAGTCATGGTCTCTTTTAGTTGTGACATTCTCTGTGTGGGAGCAGGAGCTAAGATGCCTTACCCTGTCTCCTATCTTATTAGTCCTAGAAAAAACAATAAGAATCCCCTGTGACTTCAAATTGAGGCAACCCAGGTCGGGATGACTTTGTTATCGGGGGATACAGATAGTGCAAGTTACCATAAGACTCTTTCACCACATTCCCAGGTGGCTTGCATGGAGGATAAACCTGACAGAGAGTCAAAGCCTGTCAAGGTGAGCGGAGTAGTTGTTAACCTTGGTTTGGCTGTCCTACAGGCATAACAGTCCTCTTTAGACCGTATAGCTGAATCCATTCCAACCACAGGTTAAAATCTATTTACTCCGTCTCCATCTGTACTACTTCCTTCAGGTCTATAGTTTGCACTGTCTCACTACCTCCCTCAGAGAGGGTTTACTCTATAGGGTGCCCCAGTTGAAGAAGATATCTCACTTGTCAGGTCTGTAATCTGTTTTAGCATAATTCAGACTTTCAGACAGTACCTACCCTCATATGGGTCGCACTGCCATTTCTGATAATTCCCTACTTTCACAATACTACACCTGTCCCTAAACTGTGTATGGAGATTGGTGATGTCCTTCCCTAAAGTCCCTAGTACTTCCCCTTTCCCTACGTCTAGCTGTCTCCTATGCCTTTTCAACTTGTGTTAGGTTAACTACCACTTCTGGCTGAAACAGGAGGGTCCGTGTGTGTTAGGGAATATGGCCCCCACAATCAGACAGCTACCTACCGTCCGGAGACCTGCGAATCCCCACCCTCGCCCTGAGAACATGTCAGACGCCAGAGGCCAGCCCATTGCTTCACCTTCTACTCGAACTCACACAGGGATGATCAGACAGGGTAAGGGAATCTTCGTTAAGGAGCCAACCCCCGAGCCCTAGTGGTGATCGGTTCTTTCTCCTAACTCTGTGTTTGTTCGTCAGGTGTAGCTGGGTTTACCTTTTGCAGTGAGTGACATGCACCCAGATGGATCTCTCAGCTATTCTGCTGGCAAAGGCAGTACTTGGTAGGGCCCTTCCCGCTAGGCCTGCTTCAGTCTCCTGGTTAGATAGAGTGGGTCACCTTCTCCCTTTAGTTCACCTGTGGGGGCACAAAACCTCTGACATACGGGTGTGGTTAATAAACTATCTTCACACATACATGTTCAGCTCTCAATTTCTATTTTTTTTTTTTTAGTATTTTGTCCTCTCCTTCGTATACATTTATTATTTAATCCTACCATCTCCTACCATACCATCCATCCCCATTTGACACATGATTTGCCCATGTGTCTATTAAATTTTAATATTATTTACCTACCTAAACAATCACTTAGGTAATATTGGTAATTCATTATCCAATTGCCATCCCTCCACTCTGTCTTCTGTTATTTAATGGTTCAAATCAAATATATTATTACCAAATTATAATCTTCTTCACAATTTGCACAGTATTACAAATTACCTCAACTTAGTAAAATAAACTATCTTAAAGTCCTCCTCTCATGCCTTTAGAATTTACTAGTGTGGATGATTAATTAACACCAGAAGGTTAAAACAGAGTTCAGAGGCAATTGAAATCATTTAACGAACTGTTTAATCCCATAGTATACTAAACATTACCATTATTCTAAATATTTCATAAATGTTAGTTATCCCAAGTGTTCATTAAGTCCTCATGACATTCATTCTCATAAGAAATCATATATACCCCAAACTCAGCCAAAAGCTAAAAACTCCATAAAATTCTCTGTGTGCTCCTCTAAGACCTATCACCCTTGACCTGCTGAAAACCCCCCATAATTGAAACAACAAGGCTTTATAAACATCATACTAGGTGTGTTGTTTTTTGTTTGAAAAACCCAATTTGAAAAACAACAACCACAAATAGCCAGGCCTTAATTTGGTAGCTCACTTTTATGACCTAAATACTGCCTAACTTCACTACTGCTCCCCTAGCCCTTGGCAACATTCCAACGAGATGAGCTAATCTCTTTCTCCTGGTTATAATCTAAAGATGGGAGTACACACAAAAACATGATACAGATATCCCCAGTCTTAACCCATCAATAATTGTTTGTATCAATCTAATTCCTCATAACTAATCTATAAAACCACTCAAAATTCCTCGAGTATACAATGATTATTTAATTGATTACCCTAACTCTGCTACATGTGATCTCATCTCAAATGATCCATTATCAATTATTTGTTCAACCCCTAGGAAAATCTGTCTCCCCTTCTATTGTTCCTGTCCCCCAGTAAATGTCATATTTGAGTTTTTAGCCAATACAATCACGGTTACATCAAATGTTCCCTCATTTAATGGTATTTTCTTCCTAATATAATTTCCCTAAATGAGATGTAATCCCTGCCTTCCTCTACTATCCTTATATCATTACTGGATCAATGATAATAACTGTAATAACTATCAATAATAATTGTAATAACTATTTCACATTAAATTGTGTCTTTTTTCTGATAATGTTATAATTGTAGCCTATTCCATCACTTTAGTTTAAAATATAAGTTTATGTAACAAATCCATAACCCACCACAGGCTGGCGCTATTCCCCCCATCACAACAGCCAATGTCACTTGCATCCACGTAACCAAAATACATTATCGTTCTAAAATGTACCAAAAATTTATATTTTCCCGCTAAACCATTTCAGTTCGCTATTCAATTTATTTAACTGTTCTCTCTGATTATGCCCTAATTAATAAAACAAATACTTGCTATCGTTGATTAGCATACATTTAATGATATTCCTACCATCTGAACTGTACTGTCTCTCACCCTCCCCTCGCTCCTTCGGGGAGAGCGCATGGTAACCTTATAACATATTTTCATAGACTTTTCTAGAATACTTCTATTTAAGCTATCTAATTCAACCTTTCACATTTCTCAATCCACATAGTAATCTAGGTATATAGCCCCACTGCGAAAGCTTTGTCTACTGTCCCTACCTGTGTTCGAACCAGGGACATCGCCAGTCCTCCACACCATCTGCGATGCTCTCAAAGTAACTACTCCCAGTTCATAGAGCAAGTGACGTCACCAAATGAAAATCGCAGTAGCTTTCACCTCAGCAAAAAACTCTCTCTCCCTTTGATTCCCTATTGAATAAGTTAGTTTTTCTATTTAACCCCAAAACACGCTACAAATAGTCCATTCAACATTACCAAACTAAATACTCAGTAGCATCCGGTCACCAGTGGCGGCTCCTGAAAAAATTCTCAGGGGGGGCAATTTTTCTGATGATTTAGGTGACCTACACACATTTTAAAAAAGATATGTCCAGCAACAACATGAAGACAGGGGCAGCATATAAGTCAATACCAGAAGCATTTATTGACTGATCTCAAAAGTGTTGGCTTACCAGGGTTGGTGGAGCCCTCAGTTTCATCTTTGCCTCGCAAAGCTAACTCAAACACTCCGCAAAACTTCACACACTGGATTAGCCGGCTGAGGATGTGGCGGTTCTTGCTAATGTCGTAGTAAATATATTTGTTATAGTGAATATGGAATATGATATGTTGAGTAAAATGTTGTGCTAAGATCTATTTAGGTCAGGAGCTGGTTATAAGTTCTGTTCCTATCCAATAACAATGGACAAAAGGGTCCTATCTTGTCAGCCTTGTCAGCAGGTGGCCAAGGACACACCCACGCCATAGGCCTCTCAGTTCTTCCAACTCACAAGTTCTTGCTCTGAGGACACACACACACACACACACAAACACACACACACACACATCATCACTGTTAAACACACACACACACACACACACACACACACACACACACATCATCACTGTTAAACACACACACACACACACACACACACAAAAATCCCTCTCTTAGGCTGAACATTTGAAGACAGAGAACCCGACTCAGAGCCAATGCAACAGTGACAGTAGCCTGGAGGGGGACCTGCGCCAACTCATCAGGACCAATCAGAAGATCAGAACTACTAGATTCAACCTACTTCATTTATTGCATAAAATGTCTGCACACAATGTTTGGGGCTCTCTTCAGATAATAATAATAATAATAATAATATGCCATTTAGCAGACGCTTTTATCCAAAGCGACTTACAGTCATGCGTGCATACATTTTTGTGTATGGGTGGTCCCGGGGATCGAACCCACTACCTTGGCGTTACAAGCGCCGTGCTCTACCAGCTGAGCTACAGAAAGTAGATACTCATGGATGCGCATCGCAATTGTAAAATGTCAACACAATTGGAGACACCCACGTCATTTTGGAGACATGTTATTGACAGTAAACTATTGTAGATGCGACTGCTAACTAAATAAAACATTTTAGCTGGCTAGCTAATCATCTTAGCTAAATGTGGGCAAACAATTCAGTTATTTACCGTTAATTTGAGGGATTGGGGTGAAAGAAATCGAGTTACATAGTGATACTTTCGATATACTGTATTGACAATATCGCAATATTTTAGCGCTAGTTGGCTGTACCTGCACCAAAACACCATTATTGTTCCTTCATAGCTTGTTCTCAATCTTTTCACATTGGGAGCCAATTTGTTTTCAGCACTTTTATTTCCATGACTGATCAAAACTCGTTCTCATGGCTTTCTGATCCCTCTGCAACAGACATATGGTGCGCAATAAAATCACAGTATCGAATCGCATATCGTATAGAATCATGAGACTCGCAATGCATATATCTTATCGTGAGGTTCCTGGCAATTCCCAGCCCAAGTTCATTTGCCACAACAAATCTCTTCGCTAGCAAACGCGATGTCTTCTCCAAAACGGCAATGTGTCTCCAGCAATGTTTACTTTTGACGTTCTATGGCATCTCCACTTTCCAAGCATATATGACCACATGTAATATTTTGGTAAGTGATGCAAATAGTGAACTATGTAGGGCCAGGATGTAAAATATATGTAGCTGCAGCAATTTCTCTTATCTGATATGGTAAGTAATGGGGCTTAATGTATAGCTCCCTAAGAGTTTGACGAACGGGTCCGTGCACGCGATTCCAGATATCTTTACCTCTGAATAAACTGCCTTTATTATACCATATCCACCCTGTCCAAAGTCTCTACTTGGTCTCAGTTCTCCAGTAAACTTGTGATTATCAACACTAACCTCATCGTTGTGGCGGCGGACAGCTAGCCTGTATCCCTCATCCAGTTGAGTGGCAATGTCTTTTTTCGTTTCGTACCAATTTTTTGGAAAATCCTCGGGTGTAGGACTTTCCGCCTTTAGTAGAAACCTGTTGAATTATTAAATTTGGTCTGGGAGGTCCTAATTGTTTCG
This sequence comes from Coregonus clupeaformis, assembly GCF_020615455.1. NCBI lineage: Eukaryota > Metazoa > Chordata > Actinopteri > Salmoniformes > Salmonidae > Coregonus > Coregonus clupeaformis. The sequence continues at coordinate 12,805 of NW_025533832.1, read as the reverse complement.
TTGCCAATTTATCTTCATTTGTTCGCCGACAAAAAGGAACTTCTTTCAAAGACACAATCGAGTTGTTACGTTCATGGTTACGTTACGTATGACGAAGCGCGTAAGTGCAAGCCCTCAGACACCCATAGAGATTGTATTGAAAGCTCTGAAATTTGAAAAAAATAGATTTTACATGGGAGTCTATGACAGACTTCTGGGCGATTTTCAACCTGACTGAAATCGCCCCAAAGAGGGGGTGGCCATTTGAAGCAATTGGACATTTAGTGGCAGTGTGGCACTGTGGCAGATCAGACGTCTAGATTACAACACTGATAACTACTGTTGCCGTGATATAATTGATTAGAAAAAAAAATCCCTTCCTTTTCCCCGTTTGGCAGTGCGTCGCCCATATCGCCCTATTGAACAGGCCGCCCCTGCCGGTCACCACCCACACCAGCCGTTGACTTCGCCTCATGCCACCGAAATGCCAAATAAACCATAATAGTTCAATGGAGCCCCCTATTGGCTCTCCCCTACCTATACATTACTTCCATAACCACATTAGTTATGGTCCGATTAGCAATTAAACCTTATCACATGATCAAACAACGCCACAACCTTTAAACTCATATGGGGGCGGCAGGCAGCTTAGTGATCAATAGCGCCGCGCCAACAACCGAGAGGTCGCCGGTTCCAATCCCCGAGCCGACCAGGCGAAAAATCTGCCGATGTGCCCTCGAGCAAGGCACTCAACCCCAATCGCTCCTGCAAGTCGCTCTGGACAAGAGCGTCTGCCAAATCACCAAAAATGTAAATGTAAATATTCTTTACTTTCTCACCCATCTCATCCCTCGTCAGAAACCCACAGGCACCTCTCAAATAATCACCCCGTGGTGTTCCCAGCCAACTCCCAGTCTTTCCTCGCTCCAAAAGCCACAGTTTCGCTCTCTCCAGCCCCTCCCCTCGCAACTCTCTCTCCAGTGCTCGGGTGGGAGCAGGCTCCTTCGAGGAGCTGTGTTAGTGTTTCCAATATTCTGTGGTTATTTAAAGTATTTTAGTCTATTTATTTAAATCAAATCACTCCCACCTAATTAGTCAAAGCTGGTGCATGTTTATATTGAAACGATAAACCAAATTATTTCAGTCTAATTGTTTAACCAGTATTTTGCAGGGTCAAACGTCAAACGCCACAGTTCAATCATATCAGCTCAAACGTTTCAGTTCAGTCACACTAGTCATTCATCACTTTAGCTTTATGTTCCTAATTGTTATTAACGGGTTATATGGTTTAAACAACCACAAACCCAACAGTTATCCCCAAATTATACAGTTTGGACAGCCACAGACGTTTTAATTCCCAATTAGTTTTCTATCAAGGTATACAGGTTTGTCATTCACACTCTCATGCATACGACAACACTCGCACTGTCTAACTTTTAAAGTACCTCCTATGAGCCTCAGTCATAGCTCGCACTGTCTAAACTATTTTAAAGTACCTCCTATGAGCCTCAGTCATAGCGTCGCACTATCTAATCTATTTTAAAGTACCTCCTATGAGCCTTAGTCATAGCGTCGCACTATCTAATCTATTTTAAAGTACCTCCTATGAGCCTTAGTCATAGCGTCGCACTATCTAATCTATTTTAAAGTACCTCCTATGAGCCTTAGTCATAGCGTCGCACTGTCTAATCTATTTTAAAGTGCCTCCTATGAGCCTCAGTCATAGCGTCGCACTATCTAATCTATTTTAAAGTACCTCCTATGAGCCTTAGTCATAGCGTCGCACTATCTAATCTATTTTAAAGTACCTCCTATGAGCCTTAGTCATAGCGTCGCACTGTCTAATCTATTTTAAAGTGCCTCCTATGAGTCTCTAGTCATAGCTCGCACTCCCATGGGTTTAACCATCACAATTATCAAACATTTGCATAGTATATTATGAAATCGAAATAGTATACTGCAATCGTTATTTATAGTACAATAGGGTTCACTTACATCAAACAGGTGCTTCACAAAATTAATTTGGATAAAGCCAATGTGCAAAACTTTAGTTATATTACAATAGGTGTTTTGCTTACCTTTTTAGAAGCCCGGGCAATTTGTGAAACACACGGTTCGAAGACAGCGATTGTCCAATAGGCTGGATGAATTCCAGCGAAGTGAAGTTCCGCTACCAGATCACGTCGGGGTCACCAATTGTTAGAAATTGCATAATTCAAATCTGGTATTGGAATAAGAATCAAGAGATCTTCAATCCAAGCTTAATTTATTATATGCAAAATGTATGTATGATAAGTATGAAGGTTCGTATATACGGGTCCACTGAAATACCACGCAGGGCACTCAGAGAACTGATCCATTGTTCTAAGTTCTTCTTCAAATACTCTGACAGAAAGCCTCCACCTCTTCTGTTGGCCAACCAGAGCAAAGGACTGAGTGTGGTCCAGACTCCACTCAGCCAATCCGTTGGTGCACGGGTTAGTCCCACCCCTTGGCGCTTCACCGTTCCCAGGCATAAGTTGCTATCATAATAACCTGTGGAGTCAGCACCCAAAAGACACCATTCCACTGTACTCCATGTACCCACGTTCAAGGACGGTTTAACAGACAACAAAGAGAGAGTGTTCGTATCTGTGAGAAATACAAGTCTTATCTCATCCTAGCCCCTAACGTTCCCCACATGAATCACAGCCTGCTATGTGAAACAATCCATATCAGTACAGTTCAAACCTATGCTCCACATTAATGCATTCCTTCCCAGCTATTCATCACATACAGATCCATTTATGAGAAAAATAGAACCCAACACCACAATACTAACATAAATGGCAGAGTGAAAAGAAGGAAGCCTGTACAGAATAGAAATATTCCAAAACATGCATCTTGTTTGAAATAAGGCACTAACGTAAAACTGTAAAAGACATGTCCTGAATACGAAGTGTTATGTTTGGGGCAAATCCAACACAACACATCACTGAGTACCACTCCTCATATTTTCAAGCATGGAGGTGGCTGCATCATGTTATGGGTATGCTTGTCATCGGCAAGGACTAGGGAGTTTTTTAGGATACAAATTAATGGAATAGAGCTAAGCACTGGCAAAATCCTAGAGGAAAACCTGGTTCAGTTTGCTTTCCAACAGACACTGGGAGACAAATTCACCTTTCAGCAGGACAATAACCTAAAACACAAGACCAAATATACACTGGAATTGCTTACCAAGACGACGTTGACTGTTCCTGAGTGGCCTAGTTACAGTTTTGACTTAAATCGGCATGAAAATCTATGGCAAGACTTGCAAATGGCTGTCTAGCAATGATCAACAACCAACTTGACAGAGCTTGAACAATTGTAAAAAATAATAATGTGCAAATATTGTACAATCCAGGTGTACCCAGAAAGACTCACAGCTGTAATCGCTGCCAAAGGTGATTCTAACATGTATTGAGTCAGGGGCGTGAATACACATGTAAATCAGATATTTCTGTATTTCATTTTCAATAAATGTGCAAGAATTTCTAAAAACATGTTTACACTTTGTCATTATGGGTTATTGTGTGTAGATGGGTGAGAAAAAAATCAATTGAATCAATTTTGAATTCAGATTGTAACACAACAAAATGTGGAATAAGTCATGGGGTATGAATACTTTCTGAAGGCACTGTATGTAGCCTGATATATCATCCGGTGATAGCTTGCAAGCTAGTCACCGTCTGACATAATGCAATAAAATTGTTTGGAAAGGGTCTTCTCAGGACCTCTGCAAGCCTGAATGTTGAGTACAATTACATTTGAACTTACTCTACTGCTTGTCTGGGTGGTTGGTCATTATGCTGGACATTTGAGACAAAATATCCACAGGAAAGTGTTATTAATAAACCAACTTTTCTAAACATTTAAAGGACATTCAAAGTTCTTCCATAGAAGCCGGTCCTCCTAGGTATAATTCAGTGGACCTAATTCAGATAATGCATGTCATGCCTCCTCCACAACCCTCTCTCGCTCTCTCTCCTCCCCACAGGCAAAATGTCAGTCGCATCTTGCGCCATAGGCTACACATGTCTGTCCATCACGCATGTAAACAACTAGCTTGCCTGCTCTATCCACACTGATTGGTGAAGTAATTTAATGAGCTAAATGTAAAAAACTGTTGATTTCACAGGTTATAAAAGGAACAGTAAGGAATTATATAAACCTGTACTTTTTTGGGGTTCTAACAAGTTCAGAACTTTATTTTGCCTGCTGGAACAGTAGAACGGAATGAAAAAAAAGAGCGGTTCTGTTCAGAACGAAACGATTGGAAAATAATTTTGGTTCCAACCCCTGGTTGTGGGGCCCCCTGGAGGTAGGTTACCAAGACCCCAACTGTGGTGATACGGCCCGCTAGTATATGCATGCATTGTGTGCATGTATTTACATTGTGTGCTCAAACAAACCATGAGAGCCACACACACAGACCCGCGTTTGGAAGTCGATTTAAGGCCTACTTTCCTGTGGATATTGGCTGTGTCCGAAATCTGTCTTGCCTACTGCATACTGTGTACTAATCGTAGTTCATACTATTTAGAACGTACTGTCTAGTAAAATCAAATGCAGCAAGCAACTAATATCAACATACTAGGCTCATCCATATTGAGAATGCTCATCTAATGCGCAAAAGCACAATTGCGTTGATTTCCGCCATTTGTTAATTTTGGTACAGCGCATCATCATAGGCCTATCTGATTATCAGCTGTTATCAAACACACTTGGGTCTCGAAAGACGATTCTCTTCCTCAATAGTGTGCAGAGAATTCAACTAGAGGAAAAGCCTAAATTATTATATGACACATTTCCCAAACTCTGTCCTCGGGACCCTAAGGGGTGCACGGTTTGTTTTTTGCCCTAAAACTACACAGCTGATTCAAATTATCAATGCTTGACGATTAGTTGATTCTTTGAATCAGCTGTGTAGTGTTAGGGCAAAAAAACGAAACGTGCACCCCTTGGGGTCCCAAGGACCGAGTTTGGGAAACCCTGTATGACATCCTGGCATTTAAAGCATACTCAACAAACAAAAAAATATCGCATAGGCCTATTATAGAATGTTCTATTTCGTGTACCCAAAATGCCTACTATTTAGCAAGTATGGGTATTCGGACACAGCCAATGTCTCAGGTTTTCAATGGCATAAGGACGTACTCAGACACTAGGGCTGCGTTCAATATTACAAAACAGTGTGCAATGTCCAATTAAACGGCAACAGTGCTGTTCTGAGTGACCAGTTGAAAAACCGGGTTGGGGAAGGCTGTCAGCATGGCCACACATCTTTAAATACGTCACTCATTGCTTCAAGCCACACCCCACCACAACCACCAAACGGAGCAAATAAAATAAAATAAACGTTTATTGGGCAAGTACACACATTTACATGTACAGTGGGCTCCAAAATTACTGGCACCCCTGACTGGCAATGCACAAACAATACTTTAAAAAATATAAACAATATAATTATAGAGATAAACTCAAAATACCAACATGTGAGAAATACTGTACTTTATTAACGTTTCAATGGAACCAACCAAAATCATACAATTATTTAATACAAAATAAATGTCACCAAAATCAAGGTTTCATAATTATTGGCACTACTTAGTGCAACCACCTCTGGCAAGGATAACAGCATGGAGTCTTTTCCTGTAATGTTTGACAAGGTTAAGGAACACATTTGGAGGGATTTTGGCACATTCCTCTATGCAGATCCTTTGAAGATGCTTCACATTCTTGGGTTTGCGCTTATCAACTGCCCTGTTCAACTCAGCCCACAGATTTTTGATTGGATTGAGGTCCGGCGACTGAGATGGCCATGGCAGAACATTGATTTTGTTGTCACAGAACCATTTCTGTGTGGATCTTGAGGTATGTTTTGGGTCATTGTCTTGTAAGAAAGTCCACCTACGGCCAAGTCCCAGCCTTCTGGCCGAGGCAACCAGATTGTCAGCCAAAATTGCCTGATACTTGGTGGAATTCATTATGCCATCAATCTTAACCAGTGCCCCTGGACCTCTGGAATAAAAACAGCCCCAAAACATCACTGACCCACCACCATATTTCACCGTGGGTTGAGGTGCCTCTCCTTGTATGCGTCTCTGTTTCGACGCCCAAACATGCCGAAACGTTCAATTTTGGTCTCATCTGACCAGAGCACCTTCTTCCAGTCATAATTGAAATAACGTTTGGCAAACTCCAAGCGCTTGCGCCTGTATCTTAGGGGTCAGAAATTGCTTTTTTCTGGCAACCCTTCCAAAGAGCCTGTGATTGTGGAGGTGCCATCTGATGGTGCTTTTTGAAACCTGGTGACCCTCAAGATGCCACCAAGGCCTGCAATTATTTCACAGTGATTCTTGGGGATTTTGTTGCTTCTCTCATCATCCTCCTCCCTATCCTGGGGGAAAAATGCATTGCGTCCTCTACCCGTGAGGTTTTCAACTGTTCCATATCTTTTTTTATTTTTCAATAATTGCCCTGACAGTGCTCAGTGGTATATTCAATCGTTTGTGGATCTTCTTGTAGCCATTACCAGATTTATGAAGGTCTACAACCATCTGTCTCTTTTGAACTGCCAGGTCTTTTGTTTTCTTCATGGTGTTGGATCCTTAAGACTTAGATCAACTTAAATAAGTGGAATATAATTCCTGGTTTAATTTTTGTAGATGTTATTTACAATAATCTTTAAGGGTGCCATTAATTGTGAAACCTTGATTTGGAGGACATTGATTTTTTATTAAATCAATAAATGATTTTGGTGGGTTCCATTGGAACATTAATATAGTACAGTATTTCTCACATGTTGGTATTTTGAGTTTATCTCTATAATTATATTGTTTATATTTTTTTAAGTATTATTTGTGCATTGCCAGTCAGGGGTGCCAGTAATTTTGGAGCCCACTGTATATACAGTGCCTTCAGAAAGTATTCATATCCCTTGACTTATTCCACATTATGTTTTGTTACAGCCTGAATTCATGTTTTCAGAAATGTTTGCACATTTATTGAAAATGAAATACAGAAATATCTCATTTACATAAGTATTCACACCCCTGAGTCAATACATATTAGAATCACATTTGGCACAAATTACAGCTTTGCACACCTGGATTGTACAATATTTGCATATTATTCTTTTTAAAATTCTTCAAGCTCTGTCAAGTTGTTTGTTTGATCATTGCTAGACAGCCATTTTCAAATCTTGCCATAGATTTTCAAGCCAATTTAAGTCAAAACTGTAACTAGGCCACTCAGGAACATTCAATGTCGTCTTGGTAAGCAGCTCCAGTGTATATTTGGCCTTGTGTTTTAGGTTATTGTCCTGCTGAAAGGTGAATTTGTCTCCCAGTGTCTGTTGGAAAGCAGACTGAACCAGGTTTTCTTCTAAGATTTTGCCTGTGCTTAGCTCTAATCCGTTTCTTTTTATCATAAAAACTCCCCTTTTCCTTGCCAATGACAAGCATACTGTCACGCCCTGACCTTGAGAGCCTGGTATTACAGTGGGGAAAAAAATTATTTAGTCAGCCACCAATTGTGCATGTTCTCCCACTTAAAAAGATGAGAGAGGCCTGTAATTTTCATCATAGGTACACGTCAACTATGACAGACAAAATGAGGAAAAAAAATCTAGAAAATCACATTGTAGGATTTTTTCATGAATTTATTTGCAAATTATGGTGGAAAATAAGTATTTGGTCAATAACAAAAGTTTCTCAATACTTTGTTATATACCCTTTGTTGGCAATGACACAGGTCAAACGTTTTCTGTAAGTCTTCACAAGGTTTTCACACACTGTTGCTGGTATTCTGGCCCATTCCTCCATGCAGATCTCCTCTAGAGTAGTGATGTTTTGGGGCTGTCGTTGGGCAACACGGACTTTCAACTCCCTCCAAAGATTTTCTATGGGGTTGAGATCTGGAGACTAGCTAGGCCACTCCAGGACCTTGAAATGCTTCTTACGAAGCCACTCCTTCGTTGCCGGGCAGTGTGTTTGGGATCATTGTCATGCTGAAAAGACCCAGCCACGTTTCATCTTCAATGCCCTTGCTGATGGAAGGAGATTTTCACTCAAAATCTCGATACATGGCCCCATTCATTCTTTCCTTTACACGGATCAGTCGTCCTGGTCCCTTTGCAGAAAAACAGCCCCCAAAAGCATGATGTTTCCACCCCCCATGCTTCACAGTAGGTATGGTGTTCTTTGGATGCAACTCAGCATTCTTTGTCCTCCAAACACGATGAGTTGAGTTTTTACCAAAAAGTTATATTTTGGTTTCATCTGACCATATGACATTCTCCCAATGATCTTCTGGATCATCCAAATGCACTCTAGCAAACTTCAGACGGGCCTGGACATGTACTGGCTTAAGCAGGGGGAAATGTCTTGCACTGCAGGATTTGAGTCCCTAGCGGCGTAGTGTGTTACTGATTGTAGGCTTTGTTACTTTGGTCCCAGCTCTCTGCAGGTCATTCCTCACGTCCCCCCGTGTGGTTCTGGGATATTTGCTCACCGTTCTTGTGATCATTTTGACCCCCACGGGGTGAGATCTTGCGTGGAGCCCCAGATCGAGGGAGATTATCAGTGGTCTTGTATGTCTTCCATTTCCTAATAATTGCTCCCACAGTTGATTTCTTCAAACCAAGCTGCTTACCTATTGCAGATTCAGTCTTCCCAGCCTGGTGCAGGTCTACAATTTTGTTTCTGGTGCCCTTTGACAGCTCTTTGGTCTTGGCCATAGTGGAGTTTGGAGTGTGACTGTTTGAGGTTGTGGACAGGTGTCTTTATACTGATAACAAGCTCAAACAGGTGCCATTAATACCGGTAACGAGTGGAGGACAGAGGAGCCTCTTAAAGAAGAAGTTACAGGTCTGTGAGAGCCAGAAATCTTGCTTGTTTGTAGGTGACCAAATACTTATTTTCCACCATAATTTGCAAATAAATTCATAAAAAAATCCTACAATGTGATTTTCTGGATTTTTTTTTCTCAATTTGTCTGTCACAGTTGACGTGTACCTATGATGAAAATTACAGGCCTCTCTCATCTTTTTAAGTGGGAGAACTTGCACAATTGGTGGCTGACTAAATACTTTTTTTCCCCACTGTATCTAGTTAGTTTGGTCAGGGTGTGAATGTTGATAGATTCTATGTTTTCTATTTCTATGTTGGCCGGGTGTGGTTCCCAATCAGAGGCAGCTGTTGATCGTTGTCTCTGATTGGGGATCATACTTAGGCAGCCATTTTTCCTACCTTTAGTTGTGGGATCTTGTTTCTGTTTGGCTTGTTGGATGTTTAGCCTTTTGAACGTCACGTTCTGTTGGATTTTGTTATTTTGTCGGTGTTTATATAATAAACGACTATGTACGCATACCACGTTGCACCTTGGTCCAATCCTTTACTCAATGAACGTGACACATACCCATAACATGATGCAGCCACCACCATGCTTGAATGTGTTGGATTTGCCCCAAACATAACACTTTGTATTCAGTATTACTTTAGTGCCTTGTTGCAAACAGGATGCATGTTTTGGAGTATTTTTATTCTGTACAAGCTTCCTTCTCTTCACTTTGTCAATTATGTTAGTATTGTGGAGTAACTACAATGTTGTTGATCCATCCTCAGTTTTCTCCTATCACAGCCATTAAACTCTGTAACTGTTTTAAAGTCACCATTGGCCTCATGGTGAAATTCCTGAACGGTTTCCTTCTCGGGCAACTGAGTTAGGAAGGACGCCTGTATCTTTGTAATGACTGGGTGTATTGAGACACCATCCCAAGTGTAATTCATAACTTCACCATGCTCAAAGTGATATTTAATGTCTGCTTTTTTGTTTTTACCCATCTACCAATAGTTGCCCTTCTTTGCGAGGTATTGGAATGCAGTGTGTGGTTTTTCGCTCAGGCATCATGGGACCCATGTCGTCCAAAAAGTTTACTGAAGTTTGCCAAAAACACCTGGAAGCACCTCAATGATCATCAAGACTCTTGGAAGAATGTTCTATGGACAGATTACTCAAAAGTATAACTGGGTCCAATTATGCCTGGCGAAAACCAAACACTGCATTCCACAGTAAGAACCTCATACCAATGGTCAAGCATGGTGGTGGTAGTGTGATGGTTTGAGGATGCTTTGCTGCCTCAGGACCTGGATGACTTGCCTTAACAGAAGGAACCATGAATTCTGCTCTGTATCAGTGTATTTTACAGGAGAATGTCTGGCCATCCGTCTGTGAGCTAAAGCTGAAGCGTAGCTGGGTCATGCAGCAAGACAATGATCCAAAACACACAATCAAGTCCACATGAAAATGGCTAAAAAGCAACGAATTTGAAGTTTTGGAATGTTCTAGTCAAAGTCCAGACCTAATCCCAATTGAGATGTTGTGGACGGACATGAAATTAGCAGTTCATGCTTGAAAACCCACAAATGTCGCTGCGTTAAAGCAGTTCTGCATGCAAGAGTGGGCCAAAATTCCTCCACAGTGATGTGAGAGACTGATCAACAACTACAGGAAGCATTTGGTTGCAGTCTTTGCAGCTAAAGGTAGCACAGCCAGTTATTGAGTGTAAGGGGGCAATTACTTTTTCACACAGGGGGCAATGGGTGTTGCATAACTTTGTTTATGAAATAAATGGAATAAGTATGTAATTGTTGTGTTATTTGTTCACTCAGGTTCACTTTATATTTTATTTGTTAGGTTTTGGTTGAAGATCTGATAACATTTAGTATAAAAAATACTTTTTCACCGCACTATATATAGGATGAGCCATGACTAGAATACAGTATATACATGTAAAGTGGGTAAAACAGTATGTAAACATTATTAAAGTGACCAGTGTTCAATGATTCTATATACATAGGGCAGCAGTCTCTTAAGGTGCAGGGTAGATTACCGGGTGGAGGTCGGCTAGTGATGACTGTTTAACAGTCTGATGGCCTGGAGATAGAAGCTGTTTTTCAGTCTCTCTGTCCGAGCTTTGATGCACCTGTACTTTCTCCGCCTTCTAGATTGTAGTGGGGTGGCTCGGGTGGCTGAGGTCTTTGATCATCTTCTTGGCCTTCCTGTGACACCGGGTGCTGTAGATATCCTGCAGGACAGGCAGTGTACCCCGGTGATGCGTTGGGCTGACCGCACCACCCTCTGAAGAGCCCTGCAGTTGCGGGCAGTGCAGTTGCCGTACCAGGCGGTGATACAGCCCGAGCGGAATGCTCTCAATGGTGCATCTGTAGAAGTTCATGAGGGTGTTAGGGGCCAAGCTGAATTTCTTCAGCCTCCTGAGGTTGAAGAGGCGCTGTTGCGCCTTCTTCACCAAGCTGCTGATGTGGAGGGAACATTTCAGGTTCACGCAGAGGAACTTGACGCTTTTGACCCTCTCCATGTGAAAGGGGGCTTGCTCTCTTTGCTGTCTCCTGTAGTCCACAATCAGCTCCTTCGTTTTGTGGAGGGAGAGGTTATTTTCCTGGCACCACTACGCCGAGGACTCTCACCTCCTCCCTGTAGGCTGTCTCGTTGTTGGTAATCAGGCCTACCACTGTTGTGTCATCAGCAAACTTGATGATTGAGTTGGAGACCTGCGTAGCAACGCAGTCATGGGTGAACAGGAAGTACAGGAGGGGGCTGAGCACGCAACCCTGCTGGGCGGAGGCCGAGGTGGCGTCACGCGGCGGAGGTGTTGTTGCCTACCTTCACCACCTGGTGTCCGCCCGTTAGGAAATGAAGGACCCAGTTTCAAAGGGAGGGGTTCAGACCCACGGCCCTGAGTTTAGGGATGAGCTTGGAGGGCACTATGGTGTTAAAGGCTGAGCTGTAGTTGATGAACAGTATTCTCACATAGGTATTCCTCTTGTCCAGGTGGGATAGGGCAGTGTGCAGTGCAATGGTGCTATGGGGCGATAGTCATTTAGTTCAGTTAACTTCGCTTTCTTGGGGTACAGGAACAATGGTAGACATCTTGAAGCAAGTGGGGACAACTGACTGGGATAGGGAGAGATTGAATATGTCCGTAAACACTCCAGCCAGCTGGTCTGCACATGCTCTGAAGACGCGGCTTGGGATGCCATCTGGGCCGGCAGCCTTGCGAGGGTTAACAGCTTCAATGTCTTACTCATGTCAGCCACAGAGATTGGGAGCACATCCTCGTGAGCGGCGGAGGCCCACATCGGCAGCGCTGTGTTGTTTTCCTCGAAGCGGGCAAGAAAGTGTTTAGCTTGTCCGGGATTGAGGCATCGGTGTCCGCTACGTATCTCAAAGTCTGTTCAAGAACGTTGAACGTTTTGGGGAAACATGTCATTCAGCACAAACCGTCACGCAACGTAGCAAACATTTAATCAAACTGAACGCACCCTAGTAGAGTAGCCTCAATTCAAATGAAGTTTATGCAACAATCTGACGTAAAGGGACTGTTAGGTCTTCTGGAATCTACGACAAGTGTGGAGATGTATGCTACACTTATGAACAAGTTATGCATCTAGTGTAGCAGGCCCGTTTAAAAAGAATGCAGTTACTGCTTACCTGGTGCGTCGAGAAACGTTTATTTGTAGCCTAATTATTTTTTTTTATCCAAAACATAAACCCAGAATATTCAGTATTCATCCAAATCACTCCTATGGGGTGACCATCCAAATCACTCCTATGGGGTGACCATCCAAATCACTCCTATGGGGTGACCATCCAAATCACTCCTATGGGGTGACCATCCAAATCACTCCCTATGGGGTGACCATCCAAATCACTCCTATGGGGTGACCATCCAAATCACCCCTATGGGAGGGCAGCTCCTGGTCAGCCCAGCCCAAGCTCT
>NW_025533831.1:285000-402136 GCF_020615455.1 Coregonus clupeaformis | reverse complement strand
TAATGTCATAGTGTTGTGCTATTACACAGGAACAGGTGTATAGGTGGTATATAGTGGATTCTAGTAATGTCATAGTGTTGTGCTATTACAGGAACAGGTGTATAGGTGGTATAGTGGATTCTAGTAATGTCATAGTGTTGTGCTTACACAGGAACAGGTGTATAGGTGGTATAGTGGATTCTGGTAATGTCATAGTGTTCTGTTACACAGGAACAGGTGTATAGGTGGTATAGTGGATTCTAGTAATGTCATAGTGTTGTGCTATTACACAGGAACAGGTGTATAGGTGGTATAGTGGATTCTAGTAATGTCATAGTGCTTTATTACACAGGAACAGGTGTATAGGTGGTATAGTGGATTCTAGTAATGTCATAGTGTTGTGCTATTACACAGGAACAGGTGTATAGGTGGTATAGTGGATTCTAGTAATGTCATAGTGTTGTGCTGTTACACAGGAACAGGTGTATAGGTGGTTATAGTGGATTCTAGTAATGTCATAGTGTTGTGCTATTACACAGGAACAGGTGTATAGGTGGTATAGTGGATTCTAGTAATGTCATAGTGTTGTGCTATTACACAGAACAGGTGTATAGGTGGTATAGTGGATTCCTAGTAATGTCATAGTGTTGTGCTATTACACAGGAACAGGTGTATAGGTGGTATAGTGGATTCTAGTAATGTCATAGTGCTATTACACAGGAACAGGTGTATAGGTGGTATAGTGGATTCTAGTAATGTCATAGTGTTGTGCTATACACAGGAACAGGTGTATAGGTGGTATAGTGGATTCTAGTAATGTCATAGTGTTGTGCTATTACAGAGAACAGGTGTATAGGTGGTATAGTGGATTCTAGTAATGTCATAGTGTTGTGCTGTTACACAGGAACAGGTGTATAGGTGGTATAGTGGATTCTAGTAATGTCATAGTGTTGTGCTATTACACAGGAACAGGTGTATAGGTGGTATAGTGGATTCTAGTAATGTCATAGTGTTGTGCTATTACACAGGAACAGGTGTATAGGTGGTATAGTGGATTCTAGTAATGTCATAGTGTTGTGCTGTTACACAGGAACAGGTGTATAGGTGGTATAGTGGATTCTAGTAATGTCATAGTGTTGTGCTGTTACACAGGAACAGGTGTATAGGTGGTATAGTGGATTCTAGTAATGTCATAGTGTTGTGCTGTTACACAGGAACAGGTGTATAGGTGGTATAGTGGATTCTAGTAATGTCATAGTGTTGTGCTATTACACAGGAACAGGTGTATAGGTGGTATAGTGGATTCTAGTAATGTCATAGTGTTGTGCTGTTACACAGGAACAGGTGTATAGGTGGTATAGTGGATTCTAGTAATGTCATAGTGTTGTGCTATTACACAGGAACAGGTGTATAGGTGGTATAGTGGATTCTAGTAATGTCATAGTGTTGTGCTATTACACAGGAACAGGTGTATAGGTGGTATAGTGGATTCTAGTAATGTCATAGTGTTGCTTTACACAGGAACAGGTGTATAGGTGGTATAGTGGATTCTAGTAATGTCATAGTGTTGTGCTATTACACAGGAACAGGTGTATAGGTGGTATAGTGGATTCTAGTAATGTCATAGTGTTGTGCTATTACACAGGAACAGGTGTATAGGTGGTATAGTGGATTCTAGTAATGTCATAGTGTTGTGCTATTACACGGAACAGGTGTATAGGTGGTATAGTGGATTCTAGTAATGTCATAGTGTTGTGCTATTACACAGGAACAGGTGTATAGGTGGTATAGTGGATTCTAGTAATGTCATAGTGTTGTGCTGTTACACAGGAACAGGTGTATAGGTGGTATAGTGGATTCTAGTAATGTCATAGTGTTTGCTATTACACAGGAACAGGTGTATAGGTGGTATAGTGGATTCTAGTAATGTCATAGTGTTGTGCTGTTACACAGGAACAGGTGTATAGGTGGTATAGTGGATTCTAGTAATGTCATAGTGTTGTGCTGTTACACAGGAACAGGTGTATAGGTGGTATAGTGGATTCTAGTAATGTCATAGTGTTGTGCTATTACACAGGAACAGGTGTATAGGTGGTATAGTGGATTCTAGTAATGTCATAGTGTTGTGCTGTTACACAGGAACAGGTGTATAGGTGGTATAGTGGATTCTAGTAATGTCATAGTGTTGGCTATTACACAGGAACAGGTGTATAGGTGGTATAGTGGATTCTAGTAATGTCATAGTGTTGTGCTATTACACAGGAACAGGTGTATAGGTGGTATAGTGGATTCTAGTAATGTCATAGTGTTGTGCTATTACACAGGAACAGGTGTATAGGTGGTATAGTGGATTCTAGTAATGTCATAGTGTTGTGCTATTACACAGGAACAGGTGTATAGGTGGTATAGTGGATTCTAGTAATGTCATAGTGTTGTGCTGTTACACAGGAACAGGTGTATAGGTGGTATAGTGGATTCTAGTAATGTCATAGTGGTGCTATTACACAGGAACAGGTGTATAGGTGGTATAGTGGATTCTAGTAATGTCATAGTGTTGTGCTATTACACAGGAACAGGTGTATAGGTGGTATAGTGGATTCTAGTAATGTCATAGTGTTGTGCTGTTACACAGGAACAGGTGTATAGGTGGTATAGTGGATTCTAGTAATGTCATAGTGTTGTGCTGTTACACAGGAACAGGTGTATAGGTGGTATAGTGGATTCTAGTAATGTCATAGTGTTGTGCTATTACACAGGAACAGGTGTATAGGTGGTATAGTGGATTCTAGTAATGTCATAGTGTTGTGCTATTACACAGGAACAGGTGTATAGGTGGTATAGTGGATTCTAGTAATGTCATAGTGTTGTGCTATTACACAGGAACAGGTGTATAGGTGGTATAGTGGATTCTAGTAATGTCATAGTGTTGTGCTATTACACAGGAACAGGTGTATAGGTGGTATAGTGGATTCTAGTAATGTCATAGTGGTGCTGTTACACAGGAACAGGTGTATAGGTGGTATAGTGGATTCTAGTAATGTCATAGTGTTGTGCTATTACACAGGAACAGGTGTATAGGTGGTATAGTGGATTCTAGTAATGTCATAGTGTTGTGCTATTACACAGGAACAGGTGTATAGGTGGTATAGTGGATTCTAGTAATGTCATAGTGTTGTGCTGTTACACAGGAACAGGTGTATAGGTGGTATAGTGGATTCTAGTAATGTCATAGTGTTGTGCTGTTACACAGGAACAGGTGTATAGGTGGTATAGTGGATTCTAGTAATGTCATAGTGTTGTGCTATTACACAGGAACAGGTGTATAGGTGGTATAGTGGATTCTAGTAATGTCATAGTGCTATTACACAGGAACAGGTGTATAGGTGGTATAGTGGATTCTAGTAATGTCATAGTGTTGTGCTGTTACACAGGAACAGGTGTATAGGTGGTATAGTGGATTCTAGTAATGTCATAGTGTTGTGCTGTTACACAGGAACAGGTGTATAGGTGGTATAGTGGATTCTAGTAATGTCATAGTGTTGTGCTATTACACAGGAACAGGTGTATAGGTGGTATAGTGGATTCTAGTAATGTCATAGTGTTGTGCTATTACACAGGAACAGGTGTATAGGTGGTATAGTGGATTCTAGTAATGTCATAGTGTTGTGCTGTTACACAGGAACAGGTGTATAGGTGGTATAGTGGATTCTAGTAATGTCATAGTGTTGTGCTATTACACAGGAACAGGTGTATAGGTGGTATAGTGGATTCTAGTAATGTCATAGTGTTGTGCTATTACACAGGAACAGGTGTATAGGTGGTATAGTGGATTCTAGTAATGTCATAGTGTTGTGCTATTACACAGGAACAGGTGTATAGGTGGTATAGTGGATTCTAGTAATGTCATAGTGTTGTGCTGTTACACAGGAACAGGTGTATAGGTGGTATAGTGGATTCTAGTAATGTCATAGTGTTGTGCTGTTACACAGGAACAGGTGTATAGGTGGTATAGTGGATTCTAGTAATGTCATAGTGTTGTGCTGTTACACAGGAACAGGTGTATAGGTGGTATAGTGGATTCTAGTAATGTCATAGTGTTGTGCTGTTACACAGGAACAGGTGTATAGGTGGTATAGTGGATTCTAGTAATGTCATAGTGTTGTGCTGTTACACAGGAACAGGTGTATAGGTGGTATAGTGGATTCTAGTAATGTCATAGTGTTGGCTATTACACAGGAACAGGTGTATAGGTGGTATAGTGGATTCTAGTAATGTCATAGTGTTGTGCTGTTACACAGGAACAGGTGTATAGGTGGTATAGTGGATTCTAGTAATGTCATAGTGTTGTGCTATTACACAGGAACAGGTGTATAGGTGGTATAGTGGATTCTAGTAATGTCATAGTGTTGTGCTATTACACAGGAACAGGTGTATAGGTGGTATAGTGGATTCTAGTAATGTCATAGTGCTATTACACAGGAACAGGTGTATAGGTGGTATAGTGGATTCTAGTAATGTCATAGTGTGTGCTGTTACACAGGAACAGGTGTATAGGTGGTATAGTGGATTCTAGTAATGTCATAGTGTTGTGCTATTACACAGGAACAGGTGTATAGGTGGTATAGTGGATTCTAGTAATGTCATAGTGTTGTGCTGTTACACAGGAACAGGTGTATAGGTGGTATAGTGGATTCTAGTAATGTCATAGTGTTGTGCTGTTACACAGGAACAGGTGTATAGGTGGTATAGTGGATTCTAGTAATGTCATAGTGTTGTGCTATTACACAGGAACAGGTGTATAGGTGGTATAGTGGATTCTAGTAATGTCATAGTGTTGTCTATTACACAGGAACAGGTGTATAGGTGGTATAGTGGATTCTAGTAATGTCATAGTGTTGTGCTGTTACACAGGAACAGGTGTATAGGTGGTATAGTGGATTCTAGTAATGTCATAGTGTTGTGCTGTTACACAGGAACAGGTGTATAGGTGGTATAGTGGATTCTAGTAATGTCATAGTGTTGTGCTATTACACAGGAACAGGTGTATAGGTGGTATAGTGGATTCTAGTAATGTCATAGTGTTGTGCTGTTACACAGGAACAGGTGTATAGGTGGTATAGTGGATTCTAGTAATGTCATAGTGTTGTCTATTACACAGGAACAGGTGTATAGGTGGTATAGTGGATTCTAGTAATGTCATAGTGCTATTACACAGGAACAGGTGTATAGGTGGTATAGTGGATTCTAGTAATGTCATAGTGTTGTGCTGTTACACAGGAACAGGTGTATAGGTGGTATAGTGGATTCTAGTAATGTCATAGTGTTGTGCTATTACACAGGAACAGGTGTATAGGTGGTATAGTGGATTCTAGTAATGTCATAGTGTTGTGCTGTTACACAGGAACAGGTGTATAGGTGGTATAGTGGATTCTAGTAATGTCATAGTGTTGTGCTATTACACAGGAACAGGTGTATAGGTGGTATAGTGGATTCTAGTAATGTCATAGTGTTGTGCTGTTACACAGGAACAGGTGTATAGGTGGTATAGTGGATTCTAGTAATGTCATAGTGTTGTGCTGTTACACAGGAACAGGTGTATAGGTGGTATAGTGGATTCTAGTAATGTCATAGTGTTGTGCTATTACACAGGAACAGGTGTATAGGTGGTATAGTGGATTCTAGTAATGTCATAGTGTTGTGCTATTACACAGGAACAGGTGTATAGGTGGTATAGTGGATTCTAGTAATGTCATAGTGGTGCTATTACACAGGAACAGGTGTATAGGTGGTATAGTGGATTCTAGTAATGTCATAGTGTTGTGCTGTTACACAGGAACAGGTGTATAGGTGGTATAGTGGATTCTAGTAATGTCATAGTGTTGTGCTGTTACACAGGAACAGGTGTATAGGTGGTATAGTGGATTCTAGTAATGTCATAGTGTTGTGCTGTTACACAGGAACAGGTGTATAGGTGGTATAGTGGATTCTAGTAATGTCATAGTGTTGTGCTATTACACAGGAACAGGTGTATAGGTGGTATAGTGGATTCTAGTAATGTCATAGTGTTGTGCTGTTACACAGGAACAGGTGTATAGGTGGTATAGTGGATTCTAGTAATGTCATAGTGTTGTGCTGTTACACAGGAACAGGTGTATAGGTGGTATAGTGGATTCTAGTAATGTCATAGTGTTGTGCTATTACACAGGAACAGGTGTATAGGTGGTATAGTGGATTCTAGTAATGTCATAGTGTTGTGCTATTACACAGGAACAGGTGTATAGGTGGTATAGTGGATTCTAGTAATGTCATAGTGTTGTGCTATTACACAGGAACAGGTGTATAGGTGGTATAGTGGATTCTAGTAATGTCATAGTGCTGTTACACAGGAACAGGTGTATAGGTGGTATAGTGGATTCTAGTAATGTCATAGTGTTGTGCTGTTACACAGGAACAGGTGTATAGGTGGTATAGTGGATTCTAGTAATGTCATAGTGTTGTGCTATTACACAGGAACAGGTGTATAGGTGGTATAGTGGATTCTAGTAATGTCATAGTGTTGTGCTGTTACACAGGAACAGGTGTATAGGTGGTATAGTGGATTCTAGTAATGTCATAGTGTTGTGCTGTTACACAGGAACAGGTGTATAGGTGGTATAGTGGATTCTAGTAATGTCATAGTGTTGTGCTATTACACAGGAACAGGTGTATAGGTGGTATAGTGGATTCTAGTAATGTCATAGTGTGTGCTATTACACAGGAACAGGTGTATAGGTGGTATAGTGGATTCTAGTAATGTCATAGTGTTGTGCTATTACACAGGAACAGGTGTATAGGTGGTATAGTGGATTCTAGTAATGTCATAGTGTTGTGCTATTACACAGGAACAGGTGTATAGGTGGTATAGTGGATTCTAGTAATGTCATAGTGTTGTGCTATTACACAGGAACAGGTGTATAGGTGGTATAGTGGATTCTAGTAATGTCATAGTGTTGTGCTATTACACAGGAACAGGTGTATAGGTGGTATAGTGGATTCTAGTAATGTCATAGTGTTGTGCTGTTACACAGGAACAGGTGTATAGGTGGTATAGTGGATTCTAGTAATGTCATAGTGTTGTGCTATTACACAGGAACAGGTGTATAGGTGGTATAGTGGATTCTAGTAATGTCATAGTGTTGTGCTATTACACAGGAACAGGTGTATAGGTGGTATAGTGGATTCTAGTAATGTCATAGTGTTGTGCTGTTACACAGGAACAGGTGTATAGGTGGTATAGTGGATTCTAGTAATGTCATAGTGTTGTGCTATTACACAGGAACAGGTGTATAGGTGGTATAGTGGATTCTAGTAATGTCATAGTGTTGTGCTATTACACAGGAACAGGTGTATAGGTGGTATAGTGGATTCTAGTAATGTCATAGTGTTGTGCTATTACACAGGAACAGGTGTATAGGTGGTATAGTGGATTCTAGTAATGTCATAGTGTTGTGCTGTTACACAGGAACAGGTGTATAGGTGGTATAGTGGATTCTAGTAATGTCATAGTGGTGCTATTACACAGGAACAGGTGTATAGGTGGTATAGTGGATTCTAGTAATGTCATAGTGTTGTGCTGTTACACAGGAACAGGTGTATAGGTGGTATAGTGGATTCTAGTAATGTCATAGTGTGTGCTATTACACAGGAACAGGTGTATAGGTGGTATAGTGGATTCTAGTAATGTCATAGTGTTGTGCTGTTACACAGGAACAGGTGTATAGGTGGTATAGTGGATTCTAGTAATGTCATAGTGTTGTGCTATTACACAGGAACAGGTGTATAGGTGGTATAGTGGATTCTAGTAATGTCATAGTGTTGTGCTGTTACACAGGAACAGGTGTATAGGTGGTATAGTGGATTCTAGTAATGTCATAGTGTGTGCTGTTACACAGGAACAGGTGTATAGGTGGTATAGTGGATTCTAGTAATGTCATAGTGTTGTGCTGTTACACAGGAACAGGTGTATAGGTGGTATAGTGGATTCTAGTAATGTCATAGTGTTGTGCTGTTACACAGGAACAGGTGTATAGGTGGTATAGTGGATTCTAGTAATGTCATAGTGTTGTGCTGTTACACAGGAACAGGTGTATAGGTGGTATAGTGGATTCTAGTAATGTCATAGTGTTGTGCTATTACACAGGAACAGGTGTATAGGTGGTATAGTGGATTCTAGTAATGTCATAGTGTTGTGCTGTTACACAGGAACAGGTGTATAGGTGGTATAGTGGATTCTAGTAATGTCATAGTGTTGTCTATTACACAGGAACAGGTGTATAGGTGGTATAGTGGATTCTAGTAATGTCATAGTGTTGTGCTGTTACACAGGAACAGGTGTATAGGTGGTATAGTGGATTCTAGTAATGTCATAGTGTTGTGCTGTTACACAGGAACAGGTGTATAGGTGGTATAGTGGATTCTAGTAATGTCATAGTGTTGTGCTGTTACACAGGAACAGGTGTATAGGTGGTATAGTGGATTCTAGTAATGTCATAGTGTTGTGCTGTTACACAGGAACAGGTGTATAGGTGGTATAGTGGATTCTAGTAATGTCATAGTGTTGTGCTGTTACACAGGAACAGGTGTATAGGTGGTATAGTGGATTCTAGTAATGTCATAGTGTTGTGCTGTTACACAGGAACAGGTGTATAGGTGGTATAGTGGATTCTAGTAATGTCATAGTGTTGTGCTGTTACACAGGAACAGGTGTATAGGTGGTATAGTGGATTCTAGTAATGTCATAGTGTTGTGCTGTTACACAGGAACAGGTGTATAGGTGGTATAGTGGATTCTAGTAATGTCATAGTGTTGTGCTGTTACACAGGAACAGGTGTATAGGTGGTATAGTGGATTCTAGTAATGTCATAGTGCTATTACACAGGAACAGGTGTATAGGTGGTATAGTGGATTCTAGTAATGTCATAGTGTTGTGCTATTACACAGGAACAGGTGTATAGGTGGTATAGTGGATTCTAGTAATGTCATAGTGTTGTGCTATTACACAGGAACAGGTGTATAGGTGGTATAGTGGATTCTAGTAATGTCATAGTGTTGTGCTATTACACAGGAACAGGTGTATAGGTGGTATAGTGGATTCTAGTAATGTCATAGTGTTGTGCTGTTACACAGGAACAGGTGTATAGGTGGTATAGTGGATTCTAGTAATGTCATAGTGTTGTGCTATTACACAGGAACAGGTGTATAGGTGGTATAGTGGATTCTAGTAATGTCATAGTGTTGTGCTATTACACAGGAACAGGTGTATAGGTGGTATAGTGGATTCTAGTAATGTCATAGTGTTGTGCTGTTACACAGGAACAGGTGTATAGGTGGTATAGTGGATTCTAGTAATGTCATAGTGTTGTGCTGTTACACAGGAACAGGTGTATAGGTGGTATAGTGGATTCTAGTAATGTCATAGTGTTGTGCTATTACACAGGAACAGGTGTATAGGTGGTATAGTGGATTCTAGTAATGTCATAGTGTTGTGCTATTACACAGGAACAGGTGTATAGGTGGTATAGTGGATTCTAGTAATGTCATAGTGTTGTGCTATTACACAGGAACAGGTGTATAGGTGGTATAGTGGATTCTAGTAATGTCATAGTGTTGTGCTGTTACACAGGAACAGGTGTATAGGTGGTATAGTGGATTCTAGTAATGTCATAGTGTTGTGCTATTACACAGGAACAGGTGTATAGGTGGTATAGTGGATTCTAGTAATGTCATAGTGTTGTGCTGTTACACAGGAACAGGTGTATAGGTGGTATAGTGGATTCTAGTAATGTCATAGTGTTGTGCTATTACACAGGAACAGGTGTATAGGTGGTATAGTGGATTCTAGTAATGTCATAGTGTTGTGCTGTTACACAGGAACAGGTGTATAGGTGGTATAGTGGATTCTAGTAATGTCATAGTGTTGTGCTGTTACACAGGAACAGGTGTATAGGTGGTATAGTGGATTCTAGTAATGTCATAGTGTTGTGCTGTTACACAGGAACAGGTGTATAGGTGGTATAGTGGATTCTAGTAATGTCATAGTGTTGTGCTATTACACAGGAACAGGTGTATAGGTGGTATAGTGGATTCTAGTAATGTCATAGTGTTGTGCTATTACACAGGAACAGGTGTATAGGTGGTATAGTGGATTCTAGTAATGTCATAGTGTTGTGCTGTTACACAGGAACAGGTGTATAGGTGGTATAGTGGATTCTAGTAATGTCATAGTGTTGTGCTGTTACACAGGAACAGGTGTATAGGTGGTATAGTGGATTCTAGTAATGTCATAGTGTTGTCTATTACACAGGAACAGGTGTATAGGTGGTATAGTGGATTCTAGTAATGTCATAGTGTTGTGCTATTACACAGGAACAGGTGTATAGGTGGTATAGTGGATTCTAGTAATGTCATAGTGTTGTGCTATTACACAGGAACAGGTGTATAGGTGGTATAGTGGATTCTAGTAATGTCATAGTGTTGTGCTATTACACAGGAACAGGTGTATAGGTGGTATAGTGGATTCTAGTAATGTCATAGTGTTGTGCTGTTACACAGGAACAGGTGTATAGGTGGTATAGTGGATTCTAGTAATGTCATAGTGTTGTGCTATTACACAGGAACAGGTGTATAGGTGGTATAGTGGATTCTAGTAATGTCATAGTGTTGTGCTGTTACACAGGAACAGGTGTATAGGTGGTATAGTGGATTCTAGTAATGTCATAGTGTTGTGCTGTTACACAGGAACAGGTGTATAGGTGGTATAGTGGATTCTAGTAATGTCATAGTGTTGTGCTATTACACAGGAACAGGTGTATAGGTGGTATAGTGGATTCTAGTAATGTCATAGTGTTGTGCTATTACACAGGAACAGGTGTATAGGTGGTATAGTGGATTCTAGTAATGTCATAGTGTTGTGCTGTTACACAGGAACAGGTGTATAGGTGGTATAGTGGATTCTAGTAATGTCATAGTGTTGTGCTGTTACACAGGAACAGGTGTATAGGTGGTATAGTGGATTCTAGTAATGTCATAGTGTTGTGCTGTTACACAGGAACAGGTGTATAGGTGGTATAGTGGATTCTAGTAATGTCATAGTGTTGTGCTATTACACAGGAACAGGTGTATAGGTGGTATAGTGGATTCTAGTAATGTCATAGTGTTGTGCTATTACACAGGAACAGGTGTATAGGTGGTATAGTGGATTCTAGTAATGTCATAGTGTTGTGCTGTTACACAGGAACAGGTGTATAGGTGGTATAGTGGATTCTAGTAATGTCATAGTGTTGTGCTGTTACACAGGAACAGGTGTATAGGTGGTATAGTGGATTCTAGTAATGTCATAGTGTTGTGCTGTTACACAGGAACAGGTGTATAGGTGGTATAGTGGATTCTAGTAATGTCATAGTGTGCTATTACACAGGAACAGGTGTATAGGTGGTATAGTGGATTCTAGTAATGTCATAGTGTTGTGCTATTACACAGGAACAGGTGTATAGGTGGTATAGTGGATTCTAGTAATGTCATAGTGTTGTGCTGTTACACAGGAACAGGTGTATAGGTGGTATAGTGGATTCTAGTAATGTCATAGTGTTGCTATTACACAGGAACAGGTGTATAGGTGGTATAGTGGATTCTAGTAATGTCATAGTGTTGTGCTATTACACAGGAACAGGTGTATAGGTGGTATAGTGGATTCTAGTAATGTCATAGTGTTGTGCTATTACACAGGAACAGGTGTATAGGTGGTATAGTGGATTCTAGTAATGTCATAGTGTTGTGCTGTTACACAGGAACAGGTGTATAGGTGGTATAGTGGATTCTAGTAATGTCATAGTGTTGTGCTATTACACAGGAACAGGTGTATAGGTGGTATAGTGGATTCTAGTAATGTCATAGTGTTGTGCTGTTACACAGGAACAGGTGTATAGGTGGTATAGTGGATTCTAGTAATGTCATAGTGTTGTGCTATTACACAGGAACAGGTGTATAGGTGGTATAGTGGATTCTAGTAATGTCATAGTGTTGTGCTATTACACAGGAACAGGTGTATAGGTGGTATAGTGGATTCTAGTAATGTCATAGTGTTGTGCTGTTACACAGGAACAGGTGTATAGGTGGTATAGTGGATTCTAGTAATGTCATAGTGTTGTGCTGTTACACAGGAACAGGTGTATAGGTGGTATAGTGGATTCTAGTAATGTCATAGTGTTGTGCTGTTACACAGGAACAGGTGTATAGGTGGTATAGTGGATTCTAGTAATGTCATAGTGTTGTGCTATTACACAGGAACAGGTGTATAGGTGGTATAGTGGATTCTAGTAATGTCATAGTGTTGTGCTATTACACAGGAACAGGTGTATAGGTGGTATAGTGGATTCTAGTAATGTCATAGTGTTGTGCTGTTACACAGGAACAGGTGTATAGGTGGTATAGTGGATTCTAGTAATGTCATAGTGTTGTGCTGTTACACAGGAACAGGTGTATAGGTGGTATAGTGGATTCTAGTAATGTCATAGTGTTGTGCTGTTACACAGGAACAGGTGTATAGGTGGTATAGTGGATTCTAGTAATGTCATAGTGTTGTGCTATTACACAGGAACAGGTGTATAGGTGGTATAGTGGATTCTAGTAATGTCATAGTGTTGTGCTATTACACAGGAACAGGTGTATAGGTGGTATAGTGGATTCTAGTAATGTCATAGTGTTGTGCTGTTACACAGGAACAGGTGTATAGGTGGTATAGTGGATTCTAGTAATGTCATAGTGTTGTGCTATTACACAGGAACAGGTGTATAGGTGGTATAGTGGATTCTAGTAATGTCATAGTGTTGTGCTATTACACAGGAACAGGTGTATAGGTGGTATAGTGGATTCTAGTAATGTCATAGTGTTGTCTATTACACAGGAACAGGTGTATAGGTGGTATAGTGGATTCTAGTAATGTCATAGTGTTGTGCTATTACACAGGAACAGGTGTATAGGTGGTATAGTGGATTCTAGTAATGTCATAGTGTTGTGCTGTTACACAGGAACAGGTGTATAGGTGGTATAGTGGATTCTAGTAATGTCATAGTGCTGTGCTGTTACACAGGAACAGGTGTATAGGTGGTATAGTGGATTCTAGTAATGTCATAGTGTTGTGCTGTTACACAGGAACAGGTGTATAGGTGGTATAGTGGATTCTAGTAATGTCATAGTGTTGTGCTGTTACACAGGAACAGGTGTATAGGTGGTATAGTGGATTCTAGTAATGTCATAGTGTTGTGCTATTACACAGGAACAGGTGTATAGGTGGTATAGTGGATTCTAGTAATGTCATAGTGTTGTGCTATTACACAGGAACAGGTGTATAGGTGGTATAGTGGATTCTAGTAATGTCATAGTGTTGTGCTATTACACAGGAACAGGTGTATAGGTGGTATAGTGGATTCTAGTAATGTCATAGTGTTGTGCTGTTACACAGGAACAGGTGTATAGGTGGTATAGTGGATTCTAGTAATGTCATAGTGTTGTGCTGTTACACAGGAACAGGTGTATAGGTGGTATAGTGGATTCTAGTAATGTCATAGTGTTGTGCTGTTACACAGGAACAGGTGTATAGGTGGTATAGTGGATTCTAGTAATGTCATAGTGCTATTACACAGGAACAGGTGTATAGGTGGTATAGTGGATTCTAGTAATGTCATAGTGTTGTGCTATTACACAGGAACAGGTGTATAGGTGGTATAGTGGATTCTAGTAATGTCATAGTGTGTGCTATTACACAGGAACAGGTGTATAGGTGGTATAGTGGATTCTAGTAATGTCATAGTGTTGTGCTGTTACACAGGAACAGGTGTATAGGTGGTATAGTGGATTCTAGTAATGTCATAGTGTTGTGCTGTTACACAGGAACAGGTGTATAGGTGGTATAGTGGATTCTAGTAATGTCATAGTGTTGTGCTGTTACACAGGAACAGGTGTATAGGTGGTATAGTGGATTCTAGTAATGTCATAGTGTTGTGCTGTTACACAGGAACAGGTGTATAGGTGGTATAGTGGATTCTAGTAATGTCATAGTGTTGTGCTGTTACACAGGAACAGGTGTATAGGTGGTATAGTGGATTCTAGTAATGTCATAGTGTTGTGCTATTACACAGGAACAGGTGTATAGGTGGTATAGTGGATTCTAGTAATGTCATAGTGTTGTGCTGTTACACAGGAACAGGTGTATAGGTGGTATAGTGGATTCTAGTAATGTCATAGTGTTGTGCTATTACACAGGAACAGGTGTATAGGTGGTATAGTGGATTCTAGTAATGTCATAGTGTTGTGCTGTTACACAGGAACAGGTGTATAGGTGGTATAGTGGATTCTAGTAATGTCATAGTGCTATTACACAGGAACAGGTGTATAGGTGGTATAGTGGATTCTAGTAATGTCATAGTGTTGTGCTGTTACACAGGAACAGGTGTATAGGTGGTATAGTGGATTCTAGTAATGTCATAGTGTTGTGCTGTTACACAGGAACAGGTGTATAGGTGGTATAGTGGATTCTAGTAATGTCATAGTGTTGTGCTATTACACAGGAACAGGTGTATAGGTGGTATAGTGGATTCTAGTAATGTCATAGTGTTGTGCTATTACACAGGAACAGGTGTATAGGTGGTATAGTGGATTCTAGTAATGTCATAGTGTTGTGCTATTACACAGGAACAGGTGTATAGGTGGTATAGTGGATTCTAGTAATGTCATAGTGTTGTGCTGTTACACAGGAACAGGTGTATAGGTGGTATAGTGGATTCTAGTAATGTCATAGTGTTGTGCTGTTACACAGGAACAGGTGTATAGGTGGTATAGTGGATTCTAGTAATGTCATAGTGTTGTGCTGTTACACAGGAACAGGTGTATAGGTGGTATAGTGGATTCTAGTAATGTCATAGTGTTGTGCTATTACACAGGAACAGGTGTATAGGTGGTATAGTGGATTCTAGTAATGTCATAGTGTTGTGCTGTTACACAGGAACAGGTGTATAGGTGGTATAGTGGATTCTAGTAATGTCATAGTGTTGTGCTATTACACAGGAACAGGTGTATAGGTGGTATAGTGGATTCTAGTAATGTCATAGTGTTGTGCTATTACACAGGAACAGGTGTATAGGTGGTATAGTGGATTCTAGTAATGTCATAGTGTTGTGCTGTTACACAGGAACAGGTGTATAGGTGGTATAGTGGATTCTAGTAATGTCATAGTGGTCTATTACACAGGAACAGGTGTATAGGTGGTATAGTGGATTCTAGTAATGTCATAGTGTTGTGCTATTACACAGGAACAGGTGTATAGGTGGTATAGTGGATTCTAGTAATGTCATAGTGTTGCTATTACACAGGAACAGGTGTATAGGTGGTATAGTGGATTCTAGTAATGTCATAGTGTTGTGCTGTTACACAGGAACAGGTGTATAGGTGGTATAGTGGATTCTAGTAATGTCATAGTGTTGTGCTGTTACACAGGAACAGGTGTATAGGTGGTATAGTGGATTCTAGTAATGTCATAGTGTGGCTATTACACAGGAACAGGTGTATAGGTGGTATAGTGGATTCTAGTAATGTCATAGTGGCTATTACACAGGAACAGGTGTATAGGTGGTATAGTGGATTCTAGTAATGTCATAGTGTTGTGCTGTTACACAGGAACAGGTGTATAGGTGGTATAGTGGATTCTAGTAATGTCATAGTGTTGTGCTATTACACAGGAACAGGTGTATAGGTGGTATAGTGGATTCTAGTAATGTCATAGTGTTGTGCTGTTACACAGGAACAGGTGTATAGGTGGTATAGTGGATTCTAGTAATGTCATAGTGTTGTGCTATTACACAGGAACAGGTGTATAGGTGGTATAGTGGATTCTAGTAATGTCATAGTGTTGTGCTGTTACACAGGAACAGGTGTATAGGTGGTATAGTGGATTCTAGTAATGTCATAGTGTTGTGCTATTACACAGGAACAGGTGTATAGGTGGTATAGTGGATTCTAGTAATGTCATAGTGTTGTGCTGTTACACAGGAACAGGTGTATAGGTGGTATAGTGGATTCTAGTAATGTCATAGTGTTGTGCTATTACACAGGAACAGGTGTATAGGTGGTATAGTGGATTCTAGTAATGTCATAGTGTTGTGCTATTACACAGGAACAGGTGTATAGGTGGTATAGTGGATTCTAGTAATGTCATAGTGTTGTGCTATTACACAGGAACAGGTGTATAGGTGGTATAGTGGATTCTAGTAATGTCATAGTGTTGTGCTGTTACACAGGAACAGGTGTATAGGTGGTATAGTGGATTCTAGTAATGTCATAGTGTTGTGCTGTTACACAGGAACAGGTGTATAGGTGGTATAGTGGATTCTAGTAATGTCATAGTGTTGTGCTATTACACAGGAACAGGTGTATAGGTGGTATAGTGGATTCTAGTAATGTCATAGTGTTGTGCTGTTACACAGGAACAGGTGTATAGGTGGTATAGTGGATTCTAGTAATGTCATAGTGTTGTGCTATTACACAGGAACAGGTGTATAGGTGGTATAGTGGATTCTAGTAATGTCATAGTGTTGTGCTATTACACAGGAACAGGTGTATAGGTGGTATAGTGGATTCTAGTAATGTCATAGTGTTGTGCTGTTACACAGGAACAGGTGTATAGGTGGTATAGTGGATTCTAGTAATGTCATAGTGCTGTTACACAGGAACAGGTGTATAGGTGGTATAGTGGATTCTAGTAATGTCATAGTGTTGTGCTATTACACAGGAACAGGTGTATAGGTGGTATAGTGGATTCTAGTAATGTCATAGTGTTGTGCTATTACACAGGAACAGGTGTATAGGTGGTATAGTGGATTCTAGTAATGTCATAGTGCTGTTACACAGGAACAGGTGTATAGGTGGTATAGTGGATTCTAGTAATGTCATAGTGTTGTGCTGTTACACAGGAACAGGTGTATAGGTGGTATAGTGGATTCTAGTAATGTCATAGTGTTGTGCTATTACACAGGAACAGGTGTATAGGTGGTATAGTGGATTCTAGTAATGTCATAGTGTTGTGCTATTACACAGGAACAGGTGTATAGGTGGTATAGTGGATTCTAGTAATGTCATAGTGTTGTGCTGTTACACAGGAACAGGTGTATAGGTGGTATAGTGGATTCTAGTAATGTCATAGTGTTGTGCTATTACACAGGAACAGGTGTATAGGTGGTATAGTGGATTCTAGTAATGTCATAGTGTTGTGCTGTTACACAGGAACAGGTGTATAGGTGGTATAGTGGATTCTAGTAATGTCATAGTGTTGTGCTGTTACACAGGAACAGGTGTATAGGTGGTATAGTGGATTCTAGTAATGTCATAGTGTTGTGCTGTTACACAGGAACAGGTGTATAGGTGGTATAGTGGATTCTAGTAATGTCATAGTGTTGTGCTATTACACAGGAACAGGTGTATAGGTGGTATAGTGGATTCTAGTAATGTCATAGTGTTGTGCTGTTACACAGGAACAGGTGTATAGGTGGTATAGTGGATTCTAGTAATGTCATAGTGTTGTGCTGTTACACAGGAACAGGTGTATAGGTGGTATAGTGGATTCTAGTAATGTCATAGTGTGCTATTACACAGGAACAGGTGTATAGGTGGTATAGTGGATTCTAGTAATGTCATAGTGTTGTGCTGTTACACAGGAACAGGTGTATAGGTGGTATAGTGGATTCTAGTAATGTCATAGTGTTGTGCTATTACACAGGAACAGGTGTATAGGTGGTATAGTGGATTCTAGTAATGTCATAGTGTTGTGCTATTACACAGGAACAGGTGTATAGGTGGTATAGTGGATTCTAGTAATGTCATAGTGTTGTGCTGTTACACAGGAACAGGTGTATAGGTGGTATAGTGGATTCTAGTAATGTCATAGTGTTGTGCTGTTACACAGGAACAGGTGTATAGGTGGTATAGTGGATTCTAGTAATGTCATAGTGTTGTGCTGTTACACAGGAACAGGTGTATAGGTGGTATAGTGGATTCTAGTAATGTCATAGTGTTGTGCTATTACACAGGAACAGGTGTATAGGTGGTATAGTGGATTCTAGTAATGTCATAGTGTTGTGCTGTTACACAGGAACAGGTGTATAGGTGGTATAGTGGATTCTAGTAATGTCATAGTGTTGTGCTGTTACACAGGAACAGGTGTATAGGTGGTATAGTGGATTCTAGTAATGTCATAGTGTTGTGCTGTTACACAGGAACAGGTGTATAGGTGGTATAGTGGATTCTAGTAATGTCATAGTGTTGTGCTATTACACAGGAACAGGTGTATAGGTGGTATAGTGGATTCTAGTAATGTCATAGTGGTGCTATTACACAGGAACAGGTGTATAGGTGGTATAGTGGATTCTAGTAATGTCATAGTGTTGTGCTGTTACACAGGAACAGGTGTATAGGTGGTATAGTGGATTCTAGTAATGTCATAGTGGCTGTTACACAGGAACAGGTGTATAGGTGGTATAGTGGATTCTAGTAATGTCATAGTGTTGTGCTGTTACACAGGAACAGGTGTATAGGTGGTATAGTGGATTCTAGTAATGTCATAGTGTTGTGCTATTACACAGGAACAGGTGTATAGGTGGTATAGTGGATTCTAGTAATGTCATAGTGTTGTGCTGTTACACAGGAACAGGTGTATAGGTGGTATAGTGGATTCTAGTAATGTCATAGTGTTGTGCTATTACACAGGAACAGGTGTATAGGTGGTATAGTGGATTCTAGTAATGTCATAGTGTTGTGCTATTACACAGGAACAGGTGTATAGGTGGTATAGTGGATTCTAGTAATGTCATAGTGTTGTGCTATTACACAGGAACAGGTGTATAGGTGGTATAGTGGATTCTAGTAATGTCATAGTGTTGTGCTGTTACACAGGAACAGGTGTATAGGTGGTATAGTGGATTCTAGTAATGTCATAGTGTTGTGCTATTACACAGGAACAGGTGTATAGGTGGTATAGTGGATTCTAGTAATGTCATAGTGTTGTGCTGTTACACAGGAACAGGTGTATAGGTGGTATAGTGGATTCTAGTAATGTCATAGTGTTGTGCTGTTACACAGGAACAGGTGTATAGGTGGTATAGTGGATTCTAGTAATGTCATAGTGAGTGCTATTACACAGGAACAGGTGTATAGGTGGTATAGTGGATTCTAGTAATGTCATAGTGTTGTGCTGTTACACAGGAACAGGTGTATAGGTGGTATAGTGGATTCTAGTAATGTCATAGTGTTGTGCTACTTACACAGGAACAGGTGTATAGGTGGTATAGTGGATTCCTAGTAATGTCATAGTGTTATTACACTACTGGGAACAGGTGTATAGGTGGTATAGTGGATTCTAGTAATGTCATAGTGCTGTTACACAGGAACAGGTGTATAGGTGGTATAGTGGATTCTAGTAATGTCATAGTGGCTATTACACAGGAACAGGTGTATAGGTGGTATAGTGGATTCTAGTAATGTCATAGTGCTATTACACAGGAACAGGTGTATAGGTGGTATAGTGGATTCTAGTAATGTCATAGTGTTGTGCTGTTACACAGGAACAGGTGTATAGGTGGTATAGTGGATTCTAGTAATGTCATAGTGTTGTGCTATTACACAGGAACAGGTGTATAGGTGGTATAGTGGATTCTAGTAATGTCATAGTGCTGTCTGTTACACAGGAACAGGTGTATAGGTGGTATAGTGGATTCTAGTAATGTCATAGTGTTGTGCTGTTACACAGGAACAGGTGTATAGGTGGTATAGTGGATTCTAGTAATGTCATAGTGTTGTGCTATTACACAGGAACAGGTGTATAGGTGGTATAGTGGATTCTAGTAATGTCATAGTGTTGTGCTGTTACACAGGAACAGGTGTATAGGTGGTATAGTGGATTCTAGTAATGTCATAGTGTTGTGCTGTTTACACAGGAACAGGTGTATAGGTGGTATAGTGGATTCTAGTAATGTCATAGTGTTGTGCTATTACACAGGAACAGGTGTATAGGTGGTATAGTGGATTCTAGTAATGTCATAGTGTTGTGCTGTTACACAGGAACAGGTGTATAGGTGGTATAGTGGATTCTAGTAATGTCATAGTGTTGTGCTGTTACACAGGAACAGGTGTATAGGTGGTATAGTGGATTCTAGTAATGTCATAGTGTTGTGCTGTTACACAGGAACAGGTGTATAGGTGGTATAGTGGATTCTAGTAATGTCATAGTGTTGTGCTGTTACACAGGAACAGGTGTATAGGTGGTATAGTGGATTCTAGTAATGTCATAGTGTTGTGCTGTTACACAGGAACAGGTGTATAGGTGGTATAGTGGATTCTAGTAATGTCATAGTGTTGTGCTATTACACAGGAACAGGTGTATAGGTGGTATAGTGGATTCTAGTAATGTCATAGTGTTGTGCTATTACACAGGAACAGGTGTATAGGTGGTATAGTGGATTCTAGTAATGTCATAGTGGGCTATTACACAGGAACAGGTGTATAGGTGGTATAGTGGATTCTAGTAATGTCATAGTGTTGTGCTATTACACAGGAACAGGTGTATAGGTGGTATAGTGGATTCTAGTAATGTCATAGTGCTGTTACACAGGAACAGGTGTATAGGTGGTATAGTGGATTCTAGTAATGTCATAGTGTTGTGCTGTTACACAGGAACAGGTGTATAGGTGGTATAGTGGATTCTAGTAATGTCATAGTGTTGTGCTATTACACAGGAACAGGTGTATAGGTGGTATAGTGGATTCTAGTAATGTCATAGTGTTGTGCTGTTACACAGGAACAGGTGTATAGGTGGTATAGTGGATTCTAGTAATGTCATAGTGTTGTGCTATTACACAGGAACAGGTGTATAGGTGGTATAGTGGATTCTAGTAATGTCATAGTGTTGTGCTATTACACAGGAACAGGTGTATAGGTGGTATAGTGGATTCTAGTAATGTCATAGTGTTGTGCTGTTACACAGGAACAGGTGTATAGGTGGTATAGTGGATTCTAGTAATGTCATAGTGTTGTGCTATTACACAGGAACAGGTGTATAGGTGGTATAGTGGATTCTAGTAATGTCATAGTGTTGTGCTATTACACAGGAACAGGTGTATAGGTGGTATAGTGGATTCTAGTAATGTCATAGTGGTGCTATTACACAGGAACAGGTGTATAGGTGGTATAGTGGATTCTAGTAATGTCATAGTGTTGTGCTGTTACACAGGAACAGGTGTATAGGTGGTATAGTGGATTCTAGTAATGTCATAGTGTTGTGCTGTTACACAGGAACAGGTGTATAGGTGGTATAGTGGATTCTAGTAATGTCATAGTGTTGTGCTATTACACAGGAACAGGTGTATAGGTGGTATAGTGGATTCTAGTAATGTCATAGTGCTATTACACAGGAACAGGTGTATAGGTGGTATAGTGGATTCTAGTAATGTCATAGTGTTGTGCTGTTACACAGGAACAGGTGTATAGGTGGTATAGTGGATTCTAGTAATGTCATAGTGTTGTGCTGTTACACAGGAACAGGTGCATAGGTGGTATAGTGGATTCTAGTAATGTCATAGTGTTGTGCTGTTACACAGGAACAGGTGTATAGGTGGTATAGTGGATTCTAGTAATGTCATAGTGTTGTGCTGTTACACAGGAACAGGTGTATAGGTGGTATAGTGGATTCTAGTAATGTCATAGTGTTGTGCTGTTACACAGGAACAGGTGTATAGGTGGTATAGTGGATTCTAGTAATGTCATAGTGTTGTGCTATTACACAGGAACAGGTGTATAGGTGGTATAGTGGATTCTAGTAATGTCATAGTGTTGTGCTGTTACACAGGAACAGGTGTATAGGTGGTATAGTGGATTCTAGTAATGTCATAGTGTTGTGCTGTTACACAGGAACAGGTGTATAGGTGGTATAGTGGATTCTAGTAATGTCATAGTGTTGTGCTGTTACACAGGAACAGGTGTATAGGTGGTATAGTGGATTCTAGTAATGTCATAGTGTTGTGCTATTACACAGGAACAGGTGTATAGGTGGTATAGTGGATTCTAGTAATGTCATAGTGGCTGTTACACAGGAACAGGTGTATAGGTGGTATAGTGGATTCTAGTAATGTCATAGTGTTGTGCTGTTACACAGGAACAGGTGTATAGGTGGTATAGTGGATTCTAGTAATGTCATAGTGTTGTGCTGTTACACAGGAACAGGTGTATAGGTGGTATAGTGGATTCTAGTAATGTCATAGTGTTGTGCTGTTACACAGGAACAGGTGTATAGGTGGTATAGTGGATTCTAGTAATGTCATAGTGTTGTGCTATTACACAGGAACAGGTGTATAGGTGGTATAGTGGATTCTAGTAATGTCATAGTGTTGTGCTATTACACAGGAACAGGTGTATAGGTGGTATAGTGGATTCTAGTAATGTCATAGTGTTGTGCTATTACACAGGAACAGGTGTATAGGTGGTATAGTGGATTCTAGTAATGTCATAGTGTTGTGCTGTTACACAGGAACAGGTGTATAGGTGGTATAGTGGATTCTAGTAATGTCATAGTGTTGTGCTATTACACAGGAACAGGTGTATAGGTGGTATAGTGGATTCTAGTAATGTCATAGTGTTGTGCTGTTACACAGGAACAGGTGTATAGGTGGTATAGTGGATTCTAGTAATGTCATAGTGTTGTGCTGTTACACAGGAACAGGTGTATAGGTGGTATAGTGGATTCTAGTAATGTCATAGTGCTATTACACAGGAACAGGTGTATAGGTGGTATAGTGGATTCTAGTAATGTCATAGTGTTGTGCTATTACACAGGAACAGGTGTATAGGTGGTATAGTGGATTCTAGTAATGTCATAGTGTGTCTATTACACAGGAACAGGTGTATAGGTGGTATAGTGGATTCTAGTAATGTCATAGTGTTGTGCTGTTACACAGGAACAGGTGTATAGGTGGTATAGTGGATTCTAGTAATGTCATAGTGTTGTGCTGTTACACAGGAACAGGTGTATAGGTGGTATAGTGGATTCTAGTAATGTCATAGTGTTGTGCTATTACACAGGAACAGGTGTATAGGTGGTATAGTGGATTCTAGTAATGTCATAGTGTTGTGCTATTACACAGGAACAGGTGTATAGGTGGTATAGTGGATTCTAGTAATGTCATAGTGTTGTGCTATTACACAGGAACAGGTGTATAGGTGGTATAGTGGATTCTAGTAATGTCATAGTGTTGTGCTGTTACACAGGAACAGGTGTATAGGTGGTATAGTGGATTCTAGTAATGTCATAGTGTTGTGCTATTACACAGGAACAGGTGTATAGGTGGTATAGTGGATTCTAGTAATGTCATAGTGTTGTGCTGTTACACAGGAACAGGTGTATAGGTGGTATAGTGGATTCTAGTAATGTCATAGTGTTGTGCTGTTACACAGGAACAGGTGTATAGGTGGTATAGTGGATTCTAGTAATGTCATAGTGTTGTGCTATTACACAGGAACAGGTGTATAGGTGGTATAGTGGATTCTAGTAATGTCATAGTGTTGTGCTGTTACACAGGAACAGGTGTATAGGTGGTATAGTGGATTCTAGTAATGTCATAGTGCTATTACACAGGAACAGGTGTATAGGTGGTATAGTGGATTCTAGTAATGTCATAGTGTTGTGCTATTACACAGGAACAGGTGTATAGGTGGTATAGTGGATTCTAGTAATGTCATAGTGTTGTGCTATTACACAGGAACAGGTGTATAGGTGGTATAGTGGATTCTAGTAATGTCATAGTGTTGTGCTGTTACACAGGAACAGGTGTATAGGTGGTATAGTGGATTCTAGTAATGTCATAGTGTTGTGCTATTACACAGGAACAGGTGTATAGGTGGTATAGTGGATTCTAGTAATGTCATAGTGTTGTGCTATTACACAGGAACAGGTGTATAGGTGGTATAGTGGATTCTAGTAATGTCATAGTGTTGGCTGTTACACAGGAACAGGTGTATAGGTGGTATAGTGGATTCTAGTAATGTCATAGTGTTGTGCTATTACACAGGAACAGGTGTATAGGTGGTATAGTGGATTCTAGTAATGTCATAGTGTTGTGCTATTACACAGGAACAGGTGTATAGGTGGTATAGTGGATTCTAGTAATGTCATAGTGTTGTGCTATTACACAGGAACAGGTGTATAGGTGGTATAGTGGATTCTAGTAATGTCATAGTGTTGTGCTATTACACAGGAACAGGTGTATAGGTGGTATAGTGGATTCTAGTAATGTCATAGTGTTGTGCTATTACACAGGAACAGGTGTATAGGTGGTATAGTGGATTCTAGTAATGTCATAGTGTTGTGCTGTTACACAGGAACAGGTGTATAGGTGGTATAGTGGATTCTAGTAATGTCATAGTGTTGTGCTATTACACAGGAACAGGTGTATAGGTGGTATAGTGGATTCTAGTAATGTCATAGTGTTGTGCTGTTACACAGGAACAGGTGTATAGGTGGTATAGTGGATTCTAGTAATGTCATAGTGTTGTGCTGTTACACAGGAACAGGTGTATAGGTGGTATAGTGGATTCTAGTAATGTCATAGTGTTGTGCTATTACACAGGAACAGGTGTATAGGTGGTATAGTGGATTCTAGTAATGTCATAGTGTTGTGCTGTTACACAGGAACAGGTGTATAGGTGGTATAGTGGATTCTAGTAATGTCATAGTGTTGTGCTATTACACAGGAACAGGTGTATAGGTGGTATAGTGGATTCTAGTAATGTCATAGTGTTGTGCTATTACACAGGAACAGGTGTATAGGTGGTATAGTGGATTCTAGTAATGTCATAGTGCTGTACTGTTACACAGGAACAGGTGTATAGGTGGTATAGTGGATTCTAGTAATGTCATAGTGTTGTGCTGTTACACAGGAACAGGTGTATAGGTGGTATAGTGGATTCTAGTAATGTCATAGTGTTGTGCTGTTACACAGGAACAGGTGTATAGGTGGTATAGTGGATTCTAGTAATGTCATAGTGTTGTGCTATTACACAGGAACAGGTGTATAGGTGGTATAGTGGATTCTAGTAATGTCATAGTGTTGTGCTATTACACAGGAACAGGTGTATAGGTGGTATAGTGGATTCTAGTA
Organism: Coregonus clupeaformis; assembly: GCF_020615455.1. Classification (NCBI taxonomy): domain Eukaryota; kingdom Metazoa; phylum Chordata; class Actinopteri; order Salmoniformes; family Salmonidae; genus Coregonus; species Coregonus clupeaformis. Next base: position 376,931 of record NW_025533831.1, on the reverse strand, counting down.
ATGTCATAGTGTTGTGCTGTTACACAGGAACAGGTGTATAGGTGGTATAGTGGATTCTAGTAATGTCATAGTGTTGTGCTGTTACACAGGAACAGGTGTATAGGTGGTATAGTGGATTCTAGTAATGTCATAGTGTTGGCTATTACACAGGAACAGGTGTATAGGTGGTATAGTGGATTCTAGTAATGTCATAGTGTTGTGCTATTACACAGGAACAGGTGTATAGGTGGTATAGTGGATTCTAGTAATGTCATAGTGTTGTGCTATTACACAGGAACAGGTGTATAGGTGGTATAGTGGATTCTAGTAATGTCATAGTGTTGCTATTACACAGGAACAGGTGTATAGGTGGTATAGTGGATTCTAGTAATGTCATAGTGTTGTGCTGTTACACAGGAACAGGTGTATAGGTGGTATAGTGGATTCTAGTAATGTCATAGTGTTGTGCTGTTACACAGGAACAGGTGTATAGGTGGTATAGTGGATTCTAGTAATGTCATAGTGTTGTGCTGTTACACAGGAACAGGTGTATAGGTGGTATAGTGGATTCTAGTAATGTCATAGTGTTGTGCTATTACACAGGAACAGGTGTATAGGTGGTATAGTGGATTCTAGTAATGTCATAGTGTTGTGCTATTACACAGGAACAGGTGTATAGGTGGTATAGTGGATTCTAGTAATGTCATAGTGTTGTGCTGTTACACAGGAACAGGTGTATAGGTGGTATAGTGGATTCTAGTAATGTCATAGTGTTGTGCTGTTACACAGGAACAGGTGTATAGGTGGTATAGTGGATTCTAGTAATGTCATAGTGTTGTGCTGTTACACAGGAACAGGTGTATAGGTGGTATAGTGGATTCTAGTAATGTCATAGTGTTGTGCTGTTACACAGGAACAGGTGTATAGGTGGTATAGTGGATTCTAGTAATGTCATAGTGTTGTGCTATTACACAGGAACAGGTGTATAGGTGGTATAGTGGATTCTAGTAATGTCATAGTGTTGTGCTGTTACACAGGAACAGGTGTATAGGTGGTATAGTGGATTCTAGTAATGTCATAGTGTTGTGCTGTTACACAGGAACAGGTGTATAGGTGGTATAGTGGATTCTAGTAATGTCATAGTGTTGTGCTGTTACACAGGAACAGGTGTATAGGTGGTATAGTGGATTCTAGTAATGTCATAGTGTTGTGCTGTTACACAGGAACAGGTGTATAGGTGGTATAGTGGATTCTAGTAATGTCATAGTGGCTGTTACACAGGAACAGGTGTATAGGTGGTATAGTGGATTCTAGTAATGTCATAGTGTTGTGCTATTACACAGGAACAGGTGTATAGGTGGTATAGTGGATTCTAGTAATGTCATAGTGTTGTGCTATTACACAGGAACAGGTGTATAGGTGGTATAGTGGATTCTAGTAATGTCATAGTGCTGTGCTATTACATAGGAACAGGTGTATAGGTGGTATAGTGGATTCTAGTAATGTCATAGTGTTGTGCTATTACACAGGAACAGGTGTATAGGTGGTATAGTGGATTCTAGTAATGTCATAGTGTTGTGCTATTACACAGGAACAGGTGTATAGGTGGTATAGTGGATTCTAGTAATGTCATAGTGTTTGCTATTACACAGGAACAGGTGTATAGGTGGTATAGTGGATTCTAGTAATGTCATAGTGTTGTGCTATTACACAGGAACAGGTGTATAGGTGGTATAGTGGATTCTAGTAATGTCATAGTGTTGTGCTGTTACACAGGAACAGGTGTATAGGTGGTATAGTGGATTCTAGTAATGTCATAGTGTTGTGCTGTTACACAGGAACAGGTGTATAGGTGGTATAGTGGATTCTAGTAATGTCATAGTGTTGTGCTGTTACACAGGAACAGGTGTATAGGTGGTATAGTGGATTCTAGTAATGTCATAGTGTTGTGCTGTTACACAGGAACAGGTGTATAGGTGGTATAGTGGATTCTAGTAATGTCATAGTGTTGTGCTATTACACAGGAACAGGTGTATAGGTGGTATAGTGGATTCTAGTAATGTCATAGTGTTGTGCTGTTACACAGGAACAGGTGTATAGGTGGTATAGTGGATTCTAGTAATGTCATAGTGCTATTACACAGGAACAGGTGTATAGGTGGTATAGTGGATTCTAGTAATGTCATAGTGTTGTGCTATTACACAGGAACAGGTGTATAGGTGGTATAGTGGATTCTAGTAATGTCATAGTGTTGTGCTATTACACAGGAACAGGTGTATAGGTGGTATAGTGGATTCTAGTAATGTCATAGTGTTGTGCTATTACACAGGAACAGGTGTATAGGTGGTATAGTGGATTCTAGTAATGTCATAGTGTTGTGCTATTACACAGGAACAGGTGTATAGGTGGTATAGTGGATTCTAGTAATGTCATAGTGTTGTGCTATTACACAGGAACAGGTGTATAGGTGGTATAGTGGATTCTAGTAATGTCATAGTGCTATTACACAGGAACAGGTGTATAGGTGGTATAGTGGATTCTAGTAATGTCATAGTGTTGTCTATTACACAGGAACAGGTGTATAGGTGGTATAGTGGATTCTAGTAATGTCATAGTGTTGTGCTATTACACAGGAACAGGTGTATAGGTGGTATAGTGGATTCTAGTAATGTCATAGTGTTGTGCTATTACACAGGAACAGGTGTATAGGTGGTATAGTGGATTCTAGTAATGTCATAGTGGGCTATTACACAGGAACAGGTGTATAGGTGGTATAGTGGATTCTAGTAATGTCATAGTGTTGTGCTATTACACAGGAACAGGTGTATAGGTGGTATAGTGGATTCTAGTAATGTCATAGTGTTGTGCTGTTACACAGGAACAGGTGTATAGGTGGTATAGTGGATTCTAGTAATGTCATAGTGTTGTGCTATTACACAGGAACAGGTGTATAGGTGGTATAGTGGATTCTAGTAATGTCATAGTGTTGTGCTGTTACACAGGAACAGGTGTATAGGTGGTATAGTGGATTCTAGTAATGTCATAGTGTTGTGCTGTTACACAGGAACAGGTGTATAGGTGGTATAGTGGATTCTAGTAATGTCATAGTGTTGTGCTGTTACACAGGAACAGGTGTATAGGTGGTATAGTGGATTCTAGTAATGTCATAGTGTTGTGCTATTACACAGGAACAGGTGTATAGGTGGTATAGTGGATTCTAGTAATGTCATAGTGTTGTGCTGTTACACAGGAACAGGTGTATAGGTGGTATAGTGGATTCTAGTAATGTCATAGTGTTGTGCTGTTACACAGGAACAGGTGTATAGGTGGTATAGTGGATTCTAGTAATGTCATAGTGTTGTGCTATTACACAGGAACAGGTGTATAGGTGGTATAGTGGATTCTAGTAATGTCATAGTGTTGTGCTATTACACAGGAACAGGTGTATAGGTGGTATAGTGGATTCTAGTAATGTCATAGTGTTGTGCTGTTACACAGGAACAGGTGTATAGGTGGTATAGTGGATTCTAGTAATGTCATAGTGTTGTGCTATTACACAGGAACAGGTGTATAGGTGGTATAGTGGATTCTAGTAATGTCATAGTGTTGTGCTGTTACACAGGAACAGGTGTATAGGTGGTATAGTGGATTCTAGTAATGTCATAGTGTTGTGCTGTTACACAGGAACAGGTGTATAGGTGGTATAGTGGATTCTAGTAATGTCATAGTGTTGTGCTGTTACACAGGAACAGGTGTATAGGTGGTATAGTGGATTCTAGTAATGTCATAGTGCTATTACACAGGAACAGGTGTATAGGTGGTATAGTGGATTCTAGTAATGTCATAGTGTTGTGCTATTACACAGGAACAGGTGTATAGGTGGTATAGTGGATTCTAGTAATGTCATAGTGTTGTGCTGTTACACAGGAACAGGTGTATAGGTGGTATAGTGGATTCTAGTAATGTCATAGTGTTGTGCTGTTACACAGGAACAGGTGTATAGGTGGTATAGTGGATTCTAGTAATGTCATAGTGTTGTGCTATTACACAGGAACAGGTGTATAGGTGGTATAGTGGATTCTAGTAATGTCATAGTGTTGTGCTGTTACACAGGAACAGGTGTATAGGTGGTATAGTGGATTCTAGTAATGTCATAGTGGCTATTACACAGGAACAGGTGTATAGGTGGTATAGTGGATTCTAGTAATGTCATAGTGTTGTGCTATTACACAGGAACAGGTGTATAGGTGGTATAGTGGATTCTAGTAATGTCATAGTGTTGTGCTGTTACACAGGAACAGGTGTATAGGTGGTATAGTGGATTCTAGTAATGTCATAGTGTTGTGCTATTACACAGGAACAGGTGTATAGGTGGTATAGTGGATTCTAGTAATGTCATAGTGTTGTGCTATTACACAGGAACAGGTGTATAGGTGGTATAGTGGATTCTAGTAATGTCATAGTGTTGTGCTGTTACACAGGAACAGGTGTATAGGTGGTATAGTGGATTCTAGTAATGTCATAGTGTTGTGCTGTTACACAGGAACAGGTGTATAGGTGGTATAGTGGATTCTAGTAATGTCATAGTGCTATTACACAGGAACAGGTGTATAGGTGGTATAGTGGATTCTAGTAATGTCATAGTGTTGTGCTATTACACAGGAACAGGTGTATAGGTGGTATAGTGGATTCTAGTAATGTCATAGTGTTGTGCTGTTACACAGGAACAGGTGTATAGGTGGTATAGTGGATTCTAGTAATGTCATAGTGTTGTGCTATTACACAGGAACAGGTGTATAGGTGGTATAGTGGATTCTAGTAATGTCATAGTGTTGTGCTATTACACAGGAACAGGTGTATAGGTGGTATAGTGGATTCTAGTAATGTCATAGTGTTGTGCTGTTACACAGGAACAGGTGTATAGGTGGTATAGTGGATTCTAGTAATGTCATAGTGTTGTGCTGTTACACAGGAACAGGTGTATAGGTGGTATAGTGGATTCTAGTAATGTCATAGTGTTGTCTATTACACAGGAACAGGTGTATAGGTGGTATAGTGGATTCTAGTAATGTCATAGTGTTGTGCTATTACACAGGAACAGGTGTATAGGTGGTATAGTGGATTCTAGTAATGTCATAGTGTAGTGCTATTACACAGGAACAGGTGTATAGGTGGTATAGTGGATTCTAGTAATGTCATAGTGCTATTACACAGGAACAGGTGTATAGGTGGTATAGTGGATTCTAGTAATGTCATAGTGTGGCTATTACACAGGAACAGGTGTATAGGTGGTATAGTGGATTCTAGTAATGTCATAGTGTTGTCTGTTACACAGGAACAGGTGTATAGGTGGTATAGTGGATTCTAGTAATGTCATAGTGTTGTGCTGTTACACAGGAACAGGTGTATAGGTGGTATAGTGGATTCTAGTAATGTCATAGTGTTGTGCTATTACACAGGAACAGGTGTATAGGTGGTATAGTGGATTCTAGTAATGTCATAGTGGTGCTATTACACAGGAACAGGTGTATAGGTGGTATAGTGGATTCTAGTAATGTCATAGTGTTGTCTATTACACAGGAACAGGTGTATAGGTGGTATAGTGGATTCTAGTAATGTCATAGTGTTGTGCTATTACACAGGAACAGGTGTATAGGTGGTATAGTGGATTCTAGTAATGTCATAGTGTTGTGCTATTACACAGGAACAGGTGTATAGGTGGTATAGTGGATTCTAGTAATGTCATAGTGTTGTGCTGTTACACAGGAACAGGTGTATAGGTGGTATAGTGGATTCTAGTAATGTCATAGTGTTGTGCTGTTACACAGGAACAGGTGTATAGGTGGTATAGTGGATTCTAGTAATGTCATAGTGTTGTGCTATTACACAGGAACAGGTGTATAGGTGGTATAGTGGATTCTAGTAATGTCATAGTGCTATTACACAGGAACAGGTGTATAGGTGGTATAGTGGATTCTAGTAATGTCATAGTGTTGTGCTATTACACAGGAACAGGTGTATAGGTGGTATAGTGGATTCTAGTAATGTCATAGTGTTGTGCTGTTACACAGGAACAGGTGTATAGGTGGTATAGTGGATTCTAGTAATGTCATAGTGTTGTGCTGTTACACAGGAACAGGTGTATAGGTGGTATAGTGGATTCTAGTAATGTCATAGTGTTGTGCTGTTACACAGGAACAGGTGTATAGGTGGTATAGTGGATTCTAGTAATGTCATAGTGTTGTGCTATTACACAGGAACAGGTGTATAGGTGGTATAGTGGATTCTAGTAATGTCATAGTGTTGTGCTGTTACACAGGAACAGGTGTATAGGTGGTATAGTGGATTCTAGTAATGTCATAGTGTTGTGCTGTTACACAGGAACAGGTGTATAGGTGGTATAGTGGATTCTAGTAATGTCATAGTGGTCTATTACACAGGAACAGGTGTATAGGTGGTATAGTGGATTCTAGTAATGTCATAGTGTTGTGCTATTACACAGGAACAGGTGTATAGGTGGTATAGTGGATTCTAGTAATGTCATAGTGTTGTGCTATTACACAGGAACAGGTGTATAGGTGGTATAGTGGATTCTAGTAATGTCATAGTGTTGTGCTATTACACAGGAACAGGTGTATAGGTGGTATAGTGGATTCTAGTAATGTCATAGTGTGTGCTATTACACAGGAACAGGTGTATAGGTGGTATAGTGGATTCTAGTAATGTCATAGTGTCTGTTACACAGGAACAGGTGTATAGGTGGTATAGTGGATTCTAGTAATGTCATAGTGTTGTGCTATTACACAGGAACAGGTGTATAGGTGGTATAGTGGATTCTAGTAATGTCATAGTGTTGTGCTATTACACAGGAACAGGTGTATAGGTGGTATAGTGGATTCTAGTAATGTCATAGTGGTGCTATTACACAGGAACAGGTGTATAGGTGGTATAGTGGATTCTAGTAATGTCATAGTGCTATTACACAGGAACAGGTGTATAGGTGGTATAGTGGATTCTAGTAATGTCATAGTGTTGTGCTATTACACAGGAACAGGTGTATAGGTGGTATAGTGGATTCTAGTAATGTCATAGTGTTGTGCTATTACACAGGAACAGGTGTATAGGTGGTATAGTGGATTCTAGTAATGTCATAGTGTTGTGCTGTTACACAGGAACAGGTGTATAGGTGGTATAGTGGATTCTAGTAATGTCATAGTGTTGTGCTATTACACAGGAACAGGTGTATAGGTGGTATAGTGGATTCTAGTAATGTCATAGTGTTGTGCTATTACACAGGAACAGGTGTATAGGTGGTATAGTGGATTCTAGTAATGTCATAGTGTTGTGCTATTACACAGGAACAGGTGTATAGGTGGTATAGTGGATTCTAGTAATGTCATAGTGTTGTGCTATTACACAGGAACAGGTGTATAGGTGGTATAGTGGATTCTAGTAATGTCATAGTGTTGTGCTATTACACAGGAACAGGTGTATAGGTGGTATAGTGGATTCTAGTAATGTCATAGTGTTGTGCTGTTACACAGGAACAGGTGTATAGGTGGTATAGTGGATTCTAGTAATGTCATAGTGTTGTGCTATTACACAGGAACAGGTGTATAGGTGGTATAGTGGATTCTAGTAATGTCATAGTGTTGTGCTGTTACACAGGAACAGGTGTATAGGTGGTATAGTGGATTCTAGTAATGTCATAGTGTTGTGCTGTTACACAGGAACAGGTGTATAGGTGGTATAGTGGATTCTAGTAATGTCATAGTGTTGCTATTACACAGGAACAGGTGTATAGGTGGTATAGTGGATTCTAGTAATGTCATAGTGCTATTACACAGGAACAGGTGTATAGGTGGTATAGTGGATTCTAGTAATGTCATAGTGTTGTGCTGTTACACAGGAACAGGTGTATAGGTGGTATAGTGGATTCTAGTAATGTCATAGTGGTCTATTACACAGGAACAGGTGTATAGGTGGTATAGTGGATTCTAGTAATGTCATAGTGTTGTGCTGTTACACAGGAACAGGTGTATAGGTGGTATAGTGGATTCTAGTAATGTCATAGTGTTGTGCTATTACACAGGAACAGGTGTATAGGTGGTATAGTGGATTCTAGTAATGTCATAGTGTAGTGCTGTTACACAGGAACAGGTGTATAGGTGGTATAGTGGATTCTAGTAATGTCATAGTGTTGTGCTATTACACAGGAACAGGTGTATAGGTGGTATAGTGGATTCTAGTAATGTCATAGTGTTGTGCTGTTACACAGGAACAGGTGTATAGGTGGTATAGTGGATTCTAGTAATGTCATAGTGTTGTGCTGTTACACAGGAACAGGTGTATAGGTGGTATAGTGGATTCTAGTAATGTCATAGTGTTGTGCTGTTACACAGGAACAGGTGTATAGGTGGTATAGTGGATTCTAGTAATGTCATAGTGTTGTGCTGTTACACAGGAACAGGTGTATAGGTGGTATAGTGGATTCTAGTAATGTCATAGTGTTGTGCTGTTACACAGGAACAGGTGTATAGGTGGTATAGTGGATTCTAGTAATGTCATAGTGGCTATTACACAGGAACAGGTGTATAGGTGGTATAGTGGATTCTAGTAATGTCATAGTGTTGTGCTATTACACAGGAACAGGTGTATAGGTGGTATAGTGGATTCTAGTAATGTCATAGTGTTGTGCTGTTACACAGGAACAGGTGTATAGGTGGTATAGTGGATTCTAGTAATGTCATAGTCTTGTGCTGTTACACAGGAACAGGTGTATAGGTGGTATAGTGGATTCTAGTAATGTCATAGTGTTGTGCTGTTACACAGGAACAGGTGTATAGGTGGTATAGTGGATTCTAGTAATGTCATAGTGTTGTGCTGTTACACAGGAACAGGTGTATAGGTGGTATAGTGGATTCTAGTAATGTCATAGTGTTGTGCTATTACACAGGAACAGGTGTATAGGTGGTATAGTGGATTCTAGTAATGTCATAGTGTTGTGCTATTACACAGGAACAGGTGTATAGGTGGTATAGTGGATTCTAGTAATGTCATAGTGTTGTGCTGTTACACAGGAACAGGTGTATAGGTGGTATAGTGGATTCTAGTAATGTCATAGTGTTGTGCTATTACACAGGAACAGGTGTATAGGTGGTATAGTGGATTCTAGTAATGTCATAGTGTTGTGCTATTACACAGGAACAGGTGTATAGGTGGTATAGTGGATTCTAGTAATGTCATAGTGTTGTGCTATTACACAGGAACAGGTGTATAGGTGGTATAGTGGATTCTAGTAATGTCATAGTGTTGTGCTGTTACACAGGAACAGGTGTATAGGTGGTATAGTGGATTCTAGTAATGTCATAGTGTGCTATTACACAGGAACAGGTGTATAGGTGGTATAGTGGATTCTAGTAATGTCATAGTGTTGTGCTATTACACAGGAACAGGTGTATAGGTGGTATAGTGGATTCTAGTAATGTCATAGTGTTGTGCTGTTACACAGGAACAGGTGTATAGGTGGTATAGTGGATTCTAGTAATGTCATAGTGTTGTGCTGTTACACAGGAACAGGTGTATAGGTGGTATAGTGGATTCTAGTAATGTCATAGTGTTGTGCTATTACACAGGAACAGGTGTATAGGTGGTATAGTGGATTCTAGTAATGTCATAGTGTTGTGCTATTACACAGGAACAGGTGTATAGGTGGTATAGTGGATTCTAGTAATGTCATAGTGTTGTGCTATTACACAGGAACAGGTGTATAGGTGGTATAGTGGATTCTAGTAATGTCATAGTGTTGCTATTACACAGGAACAGGTGTATAGGTGGTATAGTGGATTCTAGTAATGTCATAGTGTTGTGCTATTACACAGGAACAGGTGTATAGGTGGTATAGTGGATTCTAGTAATGTCATAGTGTTGTGCTATTACACAGGAACAGGTGTATAGGTGGTATAGTGGATTCTAGTAATGTCATAGTGTTGGCTATTACACAGGAACAGGTGTATAGGTGGTATAGTGGATTCTAGTAATGTCATAGTGTTGTGCTATTACACAGGAACAGGTGTATAGGTGGTATAGTGGATTCTAGTAATGTCATAGTGTGTGCTATTACACAGGAACAGGTGTATAGGTGGTATAGTGGATTCTAGTAATGTCATAGTGTTGTGCTATTACACAGGAACAGGTGTATAGGTGGTATAGTGGATTCTAGTAATGTCATAGTGTTGTGCTATTACACAGGAACAGGTGTATAGGTGGTATAGTGGATTCTAGTAATGTCATAGTGGGCTATTACACAGGAACAGGTGTATAGGTGGTATAGTGGATTCTAGTAATGTCATAGTGGCTATTACACAGGAACAGGTGTATAGGTGGTATAGTGGATTCTAGTAATGTCATAGTGTTGTGCTATTACACAGGAACAGGTGTATAGGTGGTATAGTGGATTCTAGTAATGTCATAGTGTTGTGCTATTACACAGGAACAGGTGTATAGGTGGTATAGTGGATTCTAGTAATGTCATAGTGTTGTGCTGTTACACAGGAACAGGTGTATAGGTGGTATAGTGGATTCTAGTAATGTCATAGTGTTGTGCTGTTACACAGGAACAGGTGTATAGGTGGTATAGTGGATTCTAGTAATGTCATAGTGTAGTGCTATTACACAGGAACAGGTGTATAGGTGGTATAGTGGATTCTAGTAATGTCATAGTGTTGTCTATTACACAGGAACAGGTGTATAGGTGGTATAGTGGATTCTAGTAATGTCATAGTGTTGTGCTATTACACAGGAACAGGTGTATAGGTGGTATAGTGGATTCTAGTAATGTCATAGTGTTGTGCTATTACACAGGAACAGGTGTATAGGTGGTATAGTGGATTCTAGTAATGTCATAGTGTTGTGCTGTTACACAGGAACAGGTGTATAGGTGGTATAGTGGATTCTAGTAATGTCATAGTGGCTATTACACAGGAACAGGTGTATAGGTGGTATAGTGGATTCTAGTAATGTCATAGTGTTGTGCTGTTACACAGGAACAGGTGTATAGGTGGTATAGTGGATTCTAGTAATGTCATAGTGTTGTGCTGTTACACAGGAACAGGTGTATAGGTGGTATAGTGGATTCTAGTAATGTCATAGTGCTATTACACAGGAACAGGTGTATAGGTGGTATAGTGGATTCTAGTAATGTCATAGTGCTATTACACAGGAACAGGTGTATAGGTGGTATAGTGGATTCTAGTAATGTCATAGTGTTGTGCTGTTACACAGGAACAGGTGTATAGGTGGTATAGTGGATTCTAGTAATGTCATAGTGGCTATTACACAGGAACAGGTGTATAGGTGGTATAGTGGATTCTAGTAATGTCATAGTGTTGTGCTATTACACAGGAACAGGTGTATAGGTGGTATAGTGGATTCTAGTAATGTCATAGTGTTGTGCTATTACACAGGAACAGGTGTATAGGTGGTATAGTGGATTCTAGTAATGTCATAGTGTAGTGCTGTTACACAGGAACAGGTGTATAGGTGGTATAGTGGATTCTAGTAATGTCATAGTGTTGTGCTGTTACACAGGAACAGGTGTATAGGTGGTATAGTGGATTCTAGTAATGTCATAGTGTTGTGCTGTTACACAGGAACAGGTGTATAGGTGGTATAGTGGATTCTAGTAATGTCATAGTGTTGTGCTATTACACAGGAACAGGTGTATAGGTGGTATAGTGGATTCTAGTAATGTCATAGTGTTGTGCTGTTACACAGGAACAGGTGTATAGGTGGTATAGTGGATTCTAGTAATGTCATAGTGCTATTACACAGGAACAGGTGTATAGGTGGTATAGTGGATTCTAGTAATGTCATAGTGTTGTGCTATTACACAGGAACAGGTGTATAGGTGGTATAGTGGATTCTAGTAATGTCATAGTGCTATTACACAGGAACAGGTGTATAGGTGGTATAGTGGATTCTAGTAATGTCATAGTGTTGTGCTGTTACACAGGAACAGGTGTATAGGTGGTATAGTGGATTCTAGTAATGTCATAGTGTTGTGCTGTTACACAGGAACAGGTGTATAGGTGGTATAGTGGATTCTAGTAATGTCATAGTGTTGTGCTATTACACAGGAACAGGTGTATAGGTGGTATAGTGGATTCTAGTAATGTCATAGTGTTGTGCTATTACACAGGAACAGGTGTATAGGTGGTATAGTGGATTCTAGTAATGTCATAGTGCTATTACACAGGAACAGGTGTATAGGTGGTATAGTGGATTCTAGTAATGTCATAGTGTTGTGCTATTACACAGGAACAGGTGTATAGGTGGTATAGTGGATTCTAGTAATGTCATAGTGTTGTGCTGTTACACAGGAACAGGTGTATAGGTGGTATAGTGGATTCTAGTAATGTCATAGTGTTGTGCTGTTACACAGGAACAGGTGTATAGGTGGTATAGTGGATTCTAGTAATGTCATAGTGTTGTGCTATTACACAGGAACAGGTGCATAGGTGGTATAGTGGATTCTAGTAATGTCATAGTGTTGTGCTGTTACACAGGAACAGGTGTATAGGTGGTATAGTGGATTCTAGTAATGTCATAGTGTTGTGCTATTACACAGGAACAGGTGTATAGGTGGTATAGTGGATTCTAGTAATGTCATAGTGTTGTGCTGTTACACAGGAACAGGTGTATAGGTGGTATAGTGGATTCTAGTAATGTCATAGTGTTGTGCTATTACACAGGAACAGGTGTATAGGTGGTATAGTGGATTCTAGTAATGTCATAGTGTTGTGCTGTTACACAGGAACAGGTGTATAGGTGGTATAGTGGATTCTAGTAATGTCATAGTGTAGTGCTGTTACACAGGAACAGGTGTATAGGTGGTATAGTGGATTCTAGTAATGTCATAGTGTTGTGCTGTTACACAGGAACAGGTGTATAGGTGGTATAGTGGATTCTAGTAATGTCATAGTGCTATTACACAGGAACAGGTGTATAGGTGGTATAGTGGATTCTAGTAATGTCATAGTGTTGTGCTATTACACAGGAACAGGTGTATAGGTGGTATAGTGGATTCTAGTAATGTCATAGTGTTGTGCTGTTACACAGGAACAGGTGTATAGGTGGTATAGTGGATTCTAGTAATGTCATAGTCTTGTGCTGTTACACAGGAACAGGTGTATAGGTGGTATAGTGGATTCTAGTAATGTCATAGTGTTGTGCTATTACACAGGAACAGGTGTATAGGTGGTATAGTGGATTCTAGTAATGTCATAGTGTTGTGCTGTTACACAGGAACAGGTGTATAGGTGGTATAGTGGATTCTAGTAATGTCATAGTGGCTATTACACAGGAACAGGTGTATAGGTGGTATAGTGGATTCTAGTAATGTCATAGTGTTGTGCTATTACACAGGAACAGGTGTATAGGTGGTATAGTGGATTCTAGTAATGTCATAGTGTTGTGCTGTTACACAGGAACAGGTGTATAGGTGGTATAGTGGATTCTAGTAATGTCATAGTGTTGTGCTATTACACAGGAACAGGTGTATAGGTGGTATAGTGGATTCTAGTAATGTCATAGTGTTGTGCTGTTACACAGGAACAGGTGTATAGGTGGTATAGTGGATTCTAGTAATGTCATAGTGTGCTATTACACAGGAACAGGTGTATAGGTGGTATAGTGGATTCTAGTAATGTCATAGTGTTGTGCTATTACACAGGAACAGGTGTATAGGTGGTATAGTGGATTCTAGTAATGTCATAGTGTGCTATTACACAGGAACAGGTGTATAGGTGGTATAGTGGATTCTAGTAATGTCATAGTGTTGTGCTGTTACACAGGAACAGGTGTATAGGTGGTATAGTGGATTCTAGTAATGTCATAGTGTTGTGCTGTTACACAGGAACAGGTGTATAGGTGGTATAGTGGATTCTAGTAATGTCATAGTGTTGTGCTATTACACAGGAACAGGTGTATAGGTGGTATAGTGGATTCTAGTAATGTCATAGTGTTGTGCTGTTACACAGGAACAGGTGTATAGGTGGTATAGTGGATTCTAGTAATGTCATAGTGTTGTGCTATTACACAGGAACAGGTGTATAGGTGGTATAGTGGATTCTAGTAATGTCATAGTGTTGTGCTATTACACAGGAACAGGTGTATAGGTGGTATAGTGGATTCTAGTAATGTCATAGTGTTGTGCTGTTACACAGGAACAGGTGTATAGGTGGTATAGTGGATTCTAGTAATGTCATAGTGTTGTGCTATTACACAGGAACAGGTGTATAGGTGGTATAGTGGATTCTAGTAATGTCATAGTGTTGCTATTACACAGGAACAGGTGTATAGGTGGTATAGTGGATTCTAGTAATGTCATAGTGTTGTGCTGTTACACAGGAACAGGTGTATAGGTGGTATAGTGGATTCTAGTAATGTCATAGTGTTGTGCTATTACACAGGAACAGGTGTATAGGTGGTATAGTGGATTCTAGTAATGTCATAGTGTTGTGCTGTTACACAGGAACAGGTGTATAGGTGGTATAGTGGATTCTAGTAATGTCATAGTGTTGTGCTATTACACAGGAACAGGTGTATAGGTGGTATAGTGGATTCTAGTAATGTCATAGTGTTGTGCTGTTACACAGGAACAGGTGTATAGGTGGTATAGTGGATTCTAGTAATGTCATAGTGTAGTGCTGTTACACAGGAACAGGTGTATAGGTGGTATAGTGGATTCTAGTAATGTCATAGTGTTGTGCTATTACACAGGAACAGGTGTATAGGTGGTATAGTGGATTCTAGTAATGTCATAGTGTTGTGCTATTACACAGGAACAGGTGTATAGGTGGTATAGTGGATTCTAGTAATGTCATAGTGTTGTGCTGTTACACAGGAACAGGTGTATAGGTGGTATAGTGGATTCTAGTAATGTCATAGTGTTGTGCTATTACACAGGAACAGGTGTATAGGTGGTATAGTGGATTCTAGTAATGTCATAGTGTTGTGCTATTACACAGGAACAGGTGTATAGGTGGTATAGTGGATTCTAGTAATGTCATAGTGTTGTGCTATTACACAGGAACAGGTGTATAGGTGGTATAGTGGATTCTAGTAATGTCATAGTGTTGTGCTATTACACAGGAACAGGTGTATAGGTGGTATAGTGGATTCTAGTAATGTCATAGTGCTATTACACAGGAACAGGTGTATAGGTGGTATAGTGGATTCTAGTAATGTCATAGTGTTGTGCTATTACACAGGAACAGGTGTATAGGTGGTATAGTGGATTCTAGTAATGTCATAGTGTTGTGCTGTTACACAGGAACAGGTGTATAGGTGGTATAGTGGATTCTAGTAATGTCATAGTGTTGTGCTGTTACACAGGAACAGGTGTATAGGTGGTATAGTGGATTCTAGTAATGTCATAGTGTTGTGCTGTTACACAGGAACAGGTGTATAGGTGGTATAGTGGATTCTAGTAATGTCATAGTGTTGTGCTGTTACACAGGAACAGGTGTATAGGTGGTATAGTGGATTCTAGTAATGTCATAGTGCTATTACACAGGAACAGGTGTATAGGTGGTATAGTGGATTCTAGTAATGTCATAGTGTTGTGCTATTACACAGGAACAGGTGTATAGGTGGTATAGTGGATTCTAGTAATGTCATAGTGTTGTGCTGTTACACAGGAACAGGTGTATAGGTGGTATAGTGGATTCTAGTAATGTCATAGTCTTGTGCTGTTACACAGGAACAGGTGTATAGGTGGTATAGTGGATTCTAGTAATGTCATAGTGTTGTGCTATTACACAGGAACAGGTGTATAGGTGGTATAGTGGATTCTAGTAATGTCATAGTGTTGTGCTGTTACACAGGAACAGGTGTATAGGTGGTATAGTGGATTCTAGTAATGTCATAGTGCTATTACACAGGAACAGGTGTATAGGTGGTATAGTGGATTCTAGTAATGTCATAGTGTTGTGCTATTACACAGGAACAGGTGTATAGGTGGTATAGTGGATTCTAGTAATGTCATAGTGTTGTGCTGTTACACAGGAACAGGTGTATAGGTGGTATAGTGGATTCTAGTAATGTCATAGTGTTGTGCTATTACACAGGAACAGGTGTATAGGTGGTATAGTGGATTCTAGTAATGTCATAGTGTTGTGCTGTTACACAGGAACAGGTGTATAGGTGGTATAGTGGATTCTAGTAATGTCATAGTGTTGCTATTACACAGGAACAGGTGTATAGGTGGTATAGTGGATTTCTAGTAATGTCATAGTGTTGTGCTATTACACAGGAACAGGTGTATAGGTGGTATAGTGGATTCTAGTAATGTCATAGTGCTATTACACAGGAACAGGTGTATAGGTGGTATAGTGGATTCTAGTAATGTCATAGTGTTGTGCTGTTACACAGGAACAGGTGTATAGGTGGTATAGTGGATTCTAGTAATGTCATAGTGTTGTGCTGTTACACAGGAACAGGTGTATAGGTGGTATAGTGGATTCTAGTAATGTCATAGTGTTGTGCTATTACACAGGAACAGGTGTATAGGTGGTATAGTGGATTCTAGTAATGTCATAGTGTTGTGCTATTACACAGGAACAGGTGTATAGGTGGTATAGTGGATTCTAGTAATGTCATAGTGCTATTACACAGGAACAGGTGTATAGGTGGTATAGTGGATTCTAGTAATGTCATAGTGTTGTGCTATTACACAGGAACAGGTGTATAGGTGGTATAGTGGATTCTAGTAATGTCATAGTGTTGTGCTGTTACACAGGAACAGGTGTATAGGTGGTATAGTGGATTCTAGTAATGTCATAGTGTTGTGCTGTTACACAGGAACAGGTGTATAGGTGGTATAGTGGATTCTAGTAATGTCATAGTGCTATTACACAGGAACAGGTGCATAGGTGGTATAGTGGATTCTAGTAATGTCATAGTGTTGTGCTGTTACACAGGAACAGGTGTATAGGTGGTATAGTGGATTCTAGTAATGTCATAGTGTTGTGCTATTACACAGGAACAGGTGTATAGGTGGTATAGTGGATTCTAGTAATGTCATAGTGTTGTGCTGTTACACAGGAACAGGTGTATAGGTGGTATAGTGGATTCTAGTAATGTCATAGTGTTGTGCTATTACACAGGAACAGGTGTATAGGTGGTATAGTGGATTCTAGTAATGTCATAGTGTTGTGCTGTTACACAGGAACAGGTGTATAGGTGGTATAGTGGATTCTAGTAATGTCATAGTGTTGTGCTGTTACACAGGAACAGGTGTATAGGTGGTATAGTGGATTCTAGTAATGTCATAGTGTTGTGCTGTTACACAGGAACAGGTGTATAGGTGGTATAGTGGATTCTAGTAATGTCATAGTGCTATTACACAGGAACAGGTGTATAGGTGGTATAGTGGATTCTAGTAATGTCATAGTGTTGTGCTATTACACAGGAACAGGTGTATAGGTGGTATAGTGGATTCTAGTAATGTCATAGTGGTGTGCTGTTACACAGGAACAGGTGTATAGGTGGTATAGTGGATTCTAGTAATGTCATAGTCTTGTGCTGTTACACAGGAACAGGTGTATAGGTGGTATAGTGGATTCTAGTAATGTCATAGTGTTGTGCTATTACACAGGAACAGGTGTATAGGTGGTATAGTGGATTCTAGTAATGTCATAGTGTTGTGCTGTTACACAGGAACAGGTGTATAGGTGGTATAGTGGATTCTAGTAATGTCATAGTGCTATTACACAGGAACAGGTGTATAGGTGGTATAGTGGATTCTAGTAATGTCATAGTGTTGTGCTATTACACAGGAACAGGTGTATAGGTGGTATAGTGGATTCTAGTAATGTCATAGTGTTGTGCTGTTACACAGGAACAGGTGTATAGGTGGTATAGTGGATTCTAGTAATGTCATAGTGTTGTGCTATTACACAGGAACAGGTGTATAGGTGGTATAGTGGATTCTAGTAATGTCATAGTGTTGTGCTATTACACAGGAACAGGTGTATAGGTGGTATAGTGGATTCTAGTAATGTCATAGTGTTGTGCTATTACACAGGAACAGGTGTATAGGTGGTATAGTGGATTCTAGTAATGTCATAGTGTTGTGCTGTTACACAGGAACAGGTGTATAGGTGGTATAGTGGATTCTAGTAATGTCATAGTGCTATTACACAGGAACAGGTGTATAGGTGGTATAGTGGATTCTAGTAATGTCATAGTGTTGTGCTATTACACAGGAACAGGTGTATAGGTGGTATAGTGGATTCTAGTAATGTCATAGTGTTGTGCTGTTACACAGGAACAGGTGTATAGGTGGTATAGTGGATTCTAGTAATGTCATAGTGTTGTGCTATTACACAGGAACAGGTGTATAGGTGGTATAGTGGATTCTAGTAATGTCATAGTGTTGTGCTATTACACAGGAACAGGTGTATAGGTGGTATAGTGGATTCTAGTAATGTCATAGTGTTGTGCTGTTACACAGGAACAGGTGTATAGGTGGTATAGTGGATTCTAGTAATGTCATAGTGTTGTGCTGTTACACAGGAACAGGTGTATAGGTGGTATAGTGGATTCTAGTAATGTCATAGTGCTATTACACAGGAACAGGTGTATAGGTGGTATAGTGGATTCTAGTAATGTCATAGTGTTGTGCTATTACACAGGAACAGGTGTATAGGTGGTATAGTGGATTCTAGTAATGTCATAGTGTTGTGCTATTACACAGGAACAGGTGTATAGGTGGTATAGTGGATTCTAGTAATGTCATAGTGCTATTACACAGGAACAGGTGTATAGGTGGTATAGTGGATTCTAGTAATGTCATAGTGCTATTACACAGGAACAGGTGTATAGGTGGTATAGTGGATTCTAGTAATGTCATAGTGCTATTACACAGGAACAGGTGTATAGGTGGTATAGTGGATTCTAGTAATGTCATAGTGTTGTGCTGTTACACAGGAACAGGTGTATAGGTGGTATAGTGGATTCTAGTAATGTCATAGTGTTGTGCTATTACACAGGAACAGGTGTATAGGTGGTATAGTGGATTCTAGTAATGTCATAGTGTTGTGCTGTTACACAGGAACAGGTGTATAGGTGGTATAGTGGATTCTAGTAATGTCATAGTGCTATTACACAGGAACAGGTGTATAGGTGGTATAGTGGATTCTAGTAATGTCATAGTGTTGTGCTATTACACAGGAACAGGTGTATAGGTGGTATAGTGGATTCTAGTAATGTCATAGTGCTATTACACAGGAACAGGTGTATAGGTGGTATAGTGGATTCTAGTAATGTCATAGTGTTGTGCTGTTACACAGGAACAGGTGTATAGGTGGTATAGTGGATTCTAGTAATGTCATAGTGTTGTGCTGTTACACAGGAACAGGTGTATAGGTGGTATAGTGGATTCTAGTAATGTCATAGTGTTGTGCTATTACACAGGAACAGGTGTATAGGTGGTATAGTGGATTCTAGTAATGTCATAGTGTTGTGCTATTACACAGGAACAGGTGTATAGGTGGTATAGTGGATTCTAGTAATGTCATAGTGCTATTACACAGGAACAGGTGTATAGGTGGTATAGTGGATTCTAGTAATGTCATAGTGTTGTGCTATTACACAGGAACAGGTGTATAGGTGGTATAGTGGATTCTAGTAATGTCATAGTGTTGTGCTGTTACACAGGAACAGGTGTATAGGTGGTATAGTGGATTCTAGTAATGTCATAGTGTTGTGCTGTTACACAGGAACAGGTGTATAGGTGGTATAGTGGATTCTAGTAATGTCATAGTGCTATTACACAGGAACAGGTGCATAGGTGGTATAGTGGATTCTAGTAATGTCATAGTGTTGTGCTGTTACACAGGAACAGGTGTATAGGTGGTATAGTGGATTCTAGTAATGTCATAGTGTTGTGCTATTACACAGGAACAGGTGTATAGGTGGTATAGTGGATTCTAGTAATGTCATAGTGTTGTGCTGTTACACAGGAACAGGTGTATAGGTGGTATAGTGGATTCTAGTAATGTCATAGTGTTGTGCTATTACACAGGAACAGGTGTATAGGTGGTATAGTGGATTCTAGTAATGTCATAGTGTTGTGCTGTTACACAGGAACAGGTGTATAGGTGGTATAGTGGATTCTAGTAATGTCATAGTGTAGTGCTGTTACACAGGAACAGGTGTATAGGTGGTATAGTGGATTCTAGTAATGTCATAGTGTTGTGCTGTTACACAGGAACAGGTGTATAGGTGGTATAGTGGATTCTAGTAATGTCATAGTGCTATTACACAGGAACAGGTGTATAGGTGGTATAGTGGATTCTAGTAATGTCATAGTGTTGTGCTATTACACAGGAACAGGTGTATAGGTGGTATAGTGGATTCTAGTAATGTCATAGTGTTGTGCTGTTACACAGGAACAGGTGTATAGGTGGTATAGTGGATTCTAGTAATGTCATAGTCTTGTGCTGTTACACAGGAACAGGTGTATAGGTGGTATAGTGGATTCTAGTAATGTCATAGTGTTGTGCTATTACACAGGAACAGGTGTATAGGTGGTATAGTGGATTCTAGTAATGTCATAGTGTTGTGCTGTTACACAGGAACAGGTGTATAGGTGGTATAGTGGATTCTAGTAATGTCATAGTGCTATTACACAGGAACAGGTGTATAGGTGGTATAGTGGATTCTAGTAATGTCATAGTGTTGTGCTATTACACAGGAACAGGTGTATAGGTGGTATAGTGGATTCTAGTAATGTCATAGTGTTGTGCTGTTACACAGGAACAGGTGTATAGGTGGTATAGTGGATTCTAGTAATGTCATAGTGTTGTGCTATTACACAGGAACAGGTGTATAGGTGGTATAGTGGATTCTAGTAATGTCATAGTGTTGTGCTATTACACAGGAACAGGTGTATAGGTGGTATAGTGGATTCTAGTAATGTCATAGTGTTGTGCTATTACACAGGAACAGGTGTATAGGTGGTATAGTGGATTCTAGTAATGTCATAGTGTTGTGCTGTTACACAGGAACAGGTGTATAGGTGGTATAGTGGATTCTAGTAATGTCATAGTGCTATTACACAGGAACAGGTGTATAGGTGGTATAGTGGATTCTAGTAATGTCATAGTGTTGTGCTATTACACAGGAACAGGTGTATAGGTGGTATAGTGGATTCTAGTAATGTCATAGTGTTGTGCTGTTACACAGGAACAGGTGTATAGGTGGTATAGTGGATTCTAGTAATGTCATAGTGTTGTGCTATTACACAGGAACAGGTGTATAGGTGGTATAGTGGATTCTAGTAATGTCATAGTGTTGTGCTATTACACAGGAACAGGTGTATAGGTGGTATAGTGGATTCTAGTAATGTCATAGTGTTGTGCTGTTACACAGGAACAGGTGTATAGGTGGTATAGTGGATTCTAGTAATGTCATAGTGCTATTACACAGGAACAGGTGTATAGGTGGTATAGTGGATTCTAGTAATGTCATAGTGCTATTACACAGGAACAGGTGTATAGGTGGTATAGTGGATTCTAGTAATGTCATAGTGTTGTGCTATTACACAGGAACAGGTGTATAGGTGGTATAGTGGATTCTAGTAATGTCATAGTGTTGTGCTGTTACACAGGAACAGGTGTATAGGTGGTATAGTGGATTCTAGTAATGTCATAGTGTTGTGCTGTTACACAGGAACAGGTGTATAGGTGGTATAGTGGATTCTAGTAATGTCATAGTGCTATTACACAGGAACAGGTGCATAGGTGGTATAGTGGATTCTAGTAATGTCATAGTGTTGTGCTGTTACACAGGAACAGGTGTATAGGTGGTATAGTGGATTCTAGTAATGTCATAGTGTAGTGCTATTACACAGGAACAGGTGTATAGGTGGTATAGTGGATTCTAGTAATGTCATAGTGTTGTGCTGTTACACAGGAACAGGTGTATAGGTGGTATAGTGGATTCTAGTAATGTCATAGTGTTGTGCTATTACACAGGAACAGGTGTATAGGTGGTATAGTGGATTCTAGTAATGTCATAGTGTTGTGCTGTTACACAGGAACAGGTGTATAGGTGGTATAGTGGATTCTAGTAATGTCATAGTGTAGTGCTGTTACACAGGAACAGGTGTATAGGTGGTATAGTGGATTCTAGTAATGTCATAGTGTTGTGCTGTTACACAGGAACAGGTGTATAGGTGGTATAGTGGATTCTAGTAATGTCATAGTGCTATTACACAGGAACAGGTGTATAGGTGGTATAGTGGATTCTAGTAATGTCATAGTGTTGTGCTATTACACAGGAACAGGTGTATAGGTGGTATAGTGGATTCTAGTAATGTCATAGTGTTGTGCTGTTACACAGGAACAGGTGTATAGGTGGTATAGTGGATTCTAGTAATGTCATAGTCTTGTGCTGTTACACAGGAACAGGTGTATAGGTGGTATAGTGGATTCTAGTAATGTCATAGTGTTGTGCTATTACACAGGAACAGGTGTATAGGTGGTATAGTGGATTCTAGTAATGTCATAGTGTTGTGCTGTTACACAGGAACAGGTGTATAGGTGGTATAGTGGATTCTAGTAATGTCATAGTGCTATTACACAGGAACAGGTGTATAGGTGGTATAGTGGATTCTAGTAATGTCATAGTGTTGTGCTATTACACAGGAACAGGTGTATAGGTGGTATAGTGGATTCTAGTAATGTCATAGTGTTGTGCTGTTACACAGGAACAGGTGTATAGGTGGTATAGTGGATTCTAGTAATGTCATAGTGTTGTGCTATTACACAGGAACAGGTGTATAGGTGGTATAGTGGATTCTAGTAATGTCATAGTGTTGTGCTATTACACAGGAACAGGTGTATAGGTGGTATAGTGGATTCTAGTAATGTCATAGTGTTGTGCTATTACACAGGAACAGGTGTATAGGTGGTATAGTGGATTCTAGTAATGTCATAGTGTTGTGCTGTTACACAGGAACAGGTGTATAGGTGGTATAGTGGATTCTAGTAATGTCATAGTGCTATTACACAGGAACAGGTGTATAGGTGGTATAGTGGATTCTAGTAATGTCATAGTGTTGTGCTATTACACAGGAACAGGTGTATAGGTGGTATAGTGGATTCTAGTAATGTCATAGTGTTGTGCTGTTACACAGGAACAGGTGTATAGGTGGTATAGTGGATTCTAGTAATGTCATAGTGTTGTGCTATTACACAGGAACAGGTGTATAGGTGGTATAGTGGATTCTAGTAATGTCATAGTGTTGTGCTATTACACAGGAACAGGTGTATAGGTGGTATAGTGGATTCTAGTAATGTCATAGTGTTGTGCTGTTACACAGGAACAGGTGTATAGGTGGTATAGTGGATTCTAGTAATGTCATAGTGTTGTGCTGTTACACAGGAACAGGTGTATAGGTGGTATAGTGGATTCTAGTAATGTCATAGTGCTATTACACAGGAACAGGTGTATAGGTGGTATAGTGGATTCTAGTAATGTCATAGTGTTGTGCTATTACACAGGAACAGGTGTATAGGTGGTATAGTGGATTCTAGTAATGTCATAGTGTAGTGCTATTACACAGGAACAGGTGTATAGGTGGTATAGTGGATTCTAGTAATGTCATAGTGCTATTACACAGGAACAGGTGTATAGGTGGTATAGTGGATTCTAGTAATGTCATAGTGCTATTACACAGGAACAGGTGTATAGGTGGTATAGTGGATTCTAGTAATGTCATAGTGCTATTACACAGGAACAGGTGTATAGGTGGTATAGTGGATTCTAGTAATGTCATAGTGTTGTGCTATTACACAGGAACAGGTGTATAGGTGGTATAGTGGATTCTAGTAATGTCATAGTGTTGTGCTATTACACAGGAACAGGTGTATAGTTGGTATAGTGGATTCTAGTAATGTCATAGTGCTATTACACAGGAACAGGTGTATAGGTGGTATAGTGGATTCTAGTAATGTCATAGTGCTATTACACAGGAACAGGTGTATAGGTGGTATAGTGGATTCTAGTAATGTCATAGTGTTGTGCTATTACACAGGAACAGGTGTATAGGTGGTATAGTGGATTCTAGTAATGTCATAGTGTTGTGCTATTACACAGGAACAGGTGTATAGGTGGTATAGTGGATTCTAGTAATGTCATAGTGTTGTGCTGTTACACAGGAACAGGTGTATAGGTGGTATAGTGGATTCTAGTAATGTCATAGTGTTGTGCTATTACACAGGAACAGGTGTATAGGTGGTATAGTGGATTCTAGTAATGTCATAGTGTAGTGCTATTACACAGGAACAGGTGTATAGGTGGTATAGTGGATTCTAGTAATGTCATAGTGCTATTACACAGGAACAGGTGTATAGGTGGTATAGTGGATTCTAGTAATGTCATAGTGTTGTGCTATTACACAGGAACAGGTGTATAGGTGGTATAGTGGATTCTAGTAATGTCATAGTGTTGTGCTATTACACAGGAACAGGTGTATAGGTGGTATAGTGGATTCTAGTAATGTCATAGTGTTGTGCTGTTACACAGGAACAGGTGTATAGGTGGTATAGTGGATTCTAGTAATGTCATAGTGCTATTACACAGGAACAGGTGTATAGGTGGTATAGTGGATTCTAGTAATGTCATAGTGTTGTGCTGTTACACAGGAACAGGTGTATAGGTGGTATAGTGGATTCTAGTAATGTCATAGTGTTGTGCTGTTACACAGGAACAGGTGTATAGGTGGTATAGTGGATTCTAGTAATGTCATAGTGCTATTACACAGGAACAGGTGTATAGGTGGTATAGTGGATTCTAGTAATGTCATAGTGTTGTGCTGTTACACAGGAACAGGTGTATAGGTGGTATAGTGGATTCTAGTAATGTCATAGTGCTATTACACAGGAACAGGTGTATAGGTGGTATAGTGGATTCTAGTAATGTCATAGTGTTGTGCTATTACACAGGAACAGGTGTATAGGTGGTATAGTGGATTCTAGTAATGTCATAGTGTTGTGCTATTACACAGGAACAGGTGTATAGGTGGTATAGTGGATTCTAGTAATGTCATAGTGTTGTGCTATTACACAGGAACAGGTGTATAGGTGGTATAGTGGATTCTAGTAATGTCATAGTGTTGTGCTGTTACACAGGAACAGGTGTATAGGTGGTATAGTGGATTCTAGTAATGTCATAGTGTTGTGCTATTACACAGGAACAGGTGTATAGGTGGTATAGTGGATTCTAGTAATGTCATAGTGCTATTACACAGGAACAGGTGTATAGGTGGTATAGTGGATTCTAGTAATGTCATAGTGTCTATTACACAGGAACAGGTGTATAGGTGGTATAGTGGATTCTAGTAATGTCATAGTGTTGTGCTGTTACACAGGAACAGGTGTATAGGTGGTATAGTGGATTCTAGTAATGTCATAGTGTTGTGCTATTACACAGGAACAGGTGTATAGGTGGTATAGTGGATTCTAGTAATGTCATAGTGCTGTTACACAGGAACAGGTGTATAGGTGGTATAGTGGATTCTAGTAATGTCATAGTGTTGTGCTGTTACACAGGAACAGGTGTATAGGTGGTATAGTGGATTCTAGTAATGTCATAGTGTTGTGCTGTTACACAGGAACAGGTGTATAGGTGGTATAGTGGATTCTAGTAATGTCATAGTGTTGTGCTGTTACACAGGAACAGGTGTATAGGTGGTATAGTGGATTCTAGTAATGTCATAGTGTTGTGCTGTTACACAGGAACAGGTGTATAGGTGGTATAGTGGATTCTAGTAATGTCATAGTGCTATTACACAGGAACAGGTGTATAGGTGGTATAGTGGATTCTAGTAATGTCATAGTGTTGTGCTGTTACACAGGAACAGGTGTATAGGTGGTATAGTGGATTCTAGTAATGTCATAGTCTTGTGCTGTTACACAGGAACAGGTGTATAGGTGGTATAGTGGATTCTAGTAATGTCATAGTGTTGTGCTGTTACACAGGAACAGGTGTATAGGTGGTATAGTGGATTCTAGTAATGTCATAGTGTTGTGCTATTACACAGGAACAGGTGTATAGGTGGTATAGTGGATTCTAGTAATGTCATAGTGTTGTGCTGTTACACAGGAACAGGTGTATAGGTGGTATAGTGGATTCTAGTAATGTCATAGTGCTATTACACAGGAACAGGTGTATAGGTGGTATAGTGGATTCTAGTAATGTCATAGTGTTGTGCTATTACACAGGAACAGGTGTATAGGTGGTATAGTGGATTCTAGTAATGTCATAGTGTTGTGCTGTTACACAGGAACAGGTGTATAGGTGGTATAGTGGATTCTAGTAATGTCATAGTGTTGTGCTATTACACAGGAACAGGTGTATAGGTGGTATAGTGGATTCTAGTAATGTCATAGTGTTGTGCTGTTACACAGGAACAGGTGTATAGGTGGTATAGTGGATTCTAGTAATGTCATAGTGTTGTGCTGTTACACAGGAACAGGTGTATAGGTGGTATAGTGGATTCTAGTAATGTCATAGTGCTGTTACACAGGAACAGGTGTATAGGTGGTATAGTGGATTCTAGTAATGTCATAGTGTTGTGCTATTACACAGGAACAGGTGTATAGGTGGTATAGTGGATTCTAGTAATGTCATAGTGTTGTGCTGTTACACAGGAACAGGTGTATAGGTGGTATAGTGGATTCTAGTAATGTCATAGTGTTGTGCTGTTACACAGGAACAGGTGTATAGGTGGTATAGTGGATTCTAGTAATGTCATAGTGTTGTGCTGTTACACAGGAACAGGTGTATAGGTGGTATAGTGGATTCTAGTAATGTCATAGTGCTATTACACAGGAACAGGTGTATAGGTGGTATAGTGGATTCTAGTAATGTCATAGTGTTGTGCTATTACACAGGAACAGGTGTATAGGTGGAATAGTGGATTCTAGTAATGTCATAGTGTTGTGCTGTTACACAGGAACAGGTGTATAGGTGGTATAGTGGGTTCTAGTAATGTCATAGTGTTGTGCTATTACACAGGAACAGGTGTATAGGTGGTATAGTGGATTCTAGTAATGTCATAGTGTTGTGCTATTACACAGGAACAGGTGTATAGGTGGTATAGTGGATTCTAGTAATGTCATAGTGTTGTGCTATTACACAGGAACAGGTGTATAGGTGGTATAGTGGATTCTAGTAATGTCATAGTGTTGTGCTGTTACACAGGAACAGGTGTATAGGTGGTATAGTGGATTTTAGTAATGTCATAGTGTTGTGCTGTTACACAGGAACAGGTGTATAGGTGGTATAGTGGATTCTAGTAATGTCATAGTGTTGTGCTGTTACACAGGAACAGGTGTATAGGTGGTATAGTGGATTCTAGTAATGTCATAGTGCTATTACACAGGAACAGGTGTATAGGTGGTATAGTGGATTCTAGTAATGTCATAGTGCTATTACACAGGAACAGGTGTATAGGTGGTATAGTGGATTCTAGTAATGTCATAGTGCTATTACACAGGAACAGGTGTATAGGTGGTATAGTGGATTCTAGTAATGTCATAGTGTTGTGCTGTTACACAGGAACAGGTGTATAGGTGGTATAGTGGATTCTAGTAATGTCATAGTGCTATTAAACAGGAACAGGTGTATAGGTGGTATAGTGGATTCTAGTAATGTCATAGTGTTGTGCTGTTACACAGGAACAGGTGTATAGGTGGTATAGTGGATTCTAGTAATGTCATAGTGCTGTTACACAGGAACAGGTGTATAGGTGGTATAGTGGATTCTAGTAATGTCATAGTGTTGTGCTGTTACACAGGAACAGGTGTATAGGTGGTATAGTGGATTCTAGTAATGTCATAGTGTTGTGCTATTACACAGGAACAGGTGTATAGGTGGTATAGTGGATTCTAGTAATGTCATAGTGCTATTACACAGGAACAGGTGTATAGGTGGTATAGTGGATTCTAGTAATGTCATAGTGTTGTGCTATTACACAGGAACAGGTGTATAGGTGGTATAGTGGATTCTAGTAATGTCATAGTGCTATTACACAGGAACAGGTGTATAGGTGGTATAGTGGATTCTAGTAATGTCATAGTGTTGTGCTATTACACAGGAACAGGTGTATAGGTGGTATAGTGGATTCTAGTAATGTCATAGTGTTGTGCTGTTACACAGGAACAGGTGTATAGGTGGTATAGTGGATTCTAGTAATGTCATAGTGCTATTACACAGGAACAGGTGTATAGGTGGTATAGTGGATTCTAGTAATGTCATAGTGCTATTACACAGGAACAGGTGTATAGGTGGTATAGTGGATTCTAGTAATGTCATAGTGTTGTGCTATTACACAGGAACAGGTGTATAGGTGGTATAGTGGATTCTAGTAATGTCATAGTGTTGTGCTGTTACACAGGAACAGGTGTATAGGTGGTATAGTGGATTCTAGTAATGTCATAGTGTTGTGCTATTACACAGGAACAGGTGTATAGGTGGTATAGTGGATTCTAGTAATGTCATAGTGCTATTACACAGGAACAGGTGTATAGGTGGTATAGTGGATTCTAGTAATGTCATAGTGTTGTGCTGTTACACAGGAACAGGTGTATAGGTGGTATAGTGGATTCTAGTAATGTCATAGTGCTATTACACAGGAACAGGTGTATAGGTGGTATAGTGGATTCTAGTAATGTCATAGTGTTGTGCTGTTACACAGGAACAGGTGTATAGGTGGTATAGTGGATTCTAGTAATGTCATAGTGTTGTGCTATTACACAGGAACAGGTGTATAGGTGGTATAGTGGATTCTAGTAATGTCATAGTGTTGTGCTGTTACACAGGAACAGGTGTATAGGTGGTATAGTGGATTCTAGTAATGTCATAGTGCTATTACACAGGAACAGGTGTATAGGTGGTATAGTGGATTCTAGTAATGTCATAGTGCTATTACACAGGAACAGGTGTATAGGTGGTATAGTGGATTCTAGTAATGTCATAGTGCTATTACACAGGAACAGGTGTATAGGTGGTATAGTGGATTCTAGTAATGTCATAGTGTTGTGCTATTACACAGGAACAGGTGTATAGGTGGTATAGTGGATTCTAGTAATGTCATAGTGTTGTGCTGTTATACAGGAACAGGTGTATAGGTGGTATAGTGGATTCTAGTAATGTCATAGTGCTATTACACAGGAACAGGTGTATAGGTGGTATAGTGGATTCTAGTAATGTCATAGTGCTATTACACAGGAACAGGTGTATAGGTGGTATAGTGGATTCTAGTAATGTCATAGTGTTGTGCTGTTACACAGGAACAGGTGTATAGGTGGTATAGTGGATTCTAGTAATGTCATAGTGCTATTACACAGGAACAGGTGTATAGGTGGTATAGTGGATTCTAGTAATGTCATAGTGTTGTGCTGTTACACAGGAACAGGTGTATAGGTGGTATAGTGGATTCTAGTAATGTCATAGTGTTGTGCTGTTATACAGGAACAGGTGTATAGGTGGTATAGTGGATTCTAGTAATGTCATAGTGCTATTACACAGGAACAGGTGTATAGGTGGTATAGTGGATTCTAGTAATGTCATAGTGCTATTACACAGGAACAGGTGTATAGGTGGTATAGTGGATTCTAGTAATGTCATAGTGTTGTGCTGTTACACAGGAACAGGTGTATAGGTGGTATAGTGGATTCTAGTAATGTCATAGTGCTATTACACAGGAACAGGTGTATAGGTGGTATAGTGGATTCTAGTAATGTCATAGTGTTGTGCTGTTACACAGGAACAGGTGTATAGGTGGTATAGTGGATTCTAGTAATGTCATAGTGTTGTGCTGTTACACAGGAACAGGTGTATAGGTGGTATAGTGGATTCTAGTAATGTCATAGTGTTGTGCTATTACACAGGAACAGGTGTATAGGTGGTATAGTGGATTCTAGTAATGTCATAGTGTTGTGCTATTACACAGGAACAGAAAAAAGCTCATCCTTTATTCATTGTGTTGTAGTTCCTCTCCATCTCATGACCAGTTGGTCCTAACCCTAACCCTAACCCATGACCAGTTGGTCCTAACCCTAACCCTAACCCATGACCAGTTGGTCCTAACCCTAACCCTAACCCATGCCCAGTTGGTCCTAACCCTAACCCATGACCAGTTGGTCCTAACCCTAACCCATGACCAGTTGGTCCTAACCCTAACCCTAACCCATGACCAGTTGGTCTTAACCCTAACCCTAACCCATGACCAGTTGGTCCTAATGTAACGATCCCGGCAGTCTGAGTCGGGTCCTGTCTGTGGACTAGTTTTTTCTGCTCGGGATCTCCAGTTTCCCGAGGGTTCTGGAACGCTCCGGGGAGCTCTCTTGATTTCCGCACCTGCATCCCATCAGCAATCTGCACACCTGGTCCTGATCATCACCCTTCTTAGGCTCTGGCCTAACATCCATTCCCTGCCGGATCGTTAGCCATGAACAGTAGGTTTACCAGAGTATCAGTCTTAGAGCTTCTAGCGTTAGTTTTGTTGTTTTGCACCTTGTTGGTTTGTTGTTTACTTACCTCCGTTTTGTTCCATCTGCAGTCACTCGTCCGGAACCTTCATCCAACCTCTGCCTGGTGGTCGGCGGCTGCCGAGCCATGATTGGATCAACCACTGCACCCCCAACAACTAATCAACGCCGCCCGCTCTGTTCCCTGGATTATTCAGCATCACTCTTGAATTTGTAAATAAACACTCACCTTCGTTTCAACTTACCTTGTCCTGGTCTGCTTCTGGGTTCTGGCTTTGTAACTCGTGACAGAACGATCCGGCCAGTAATGAACCCAGCGGACCTGGACTCTGTTCGCCATGCCATTACCCATCAGGAGAAGATGTTGGGCCATCATAGCACGGAGCTACAGGAGATCGCGTTGGCAGTTCGGAACCTTTCTACCGGTCTGACGGAGGTCCAGAACCAGCGCAAGTTTCCGGTGGAGGATCCACTACCGGTTTCACCCATCTCGCCTGCCGCGTCTGAAGCGGTGTCCTTCCGTGAGCCCAAGGTTCCGACGCCGGATAAATATGAGGGGAGCTGGGAAGATGCCGTTCTTTCCTTGTGCAGTGTGGGTTAGTGTTCGATCTACAGCCCTACTCTTATGCCACAGACAAGGCTAGGATAGCCTTTGTGATTGAGTTGCTGCGTGGTCGAGCGCTGGAGTGGGCTTCAGCCGTTTGGGAACGACAAGACCCCTGCATGGCTTCATACCAGGGGTTCACGGCCGAGATGAGGAAGCTCTTCGACCATTCCGTCCGAGGGAGGGACGCAGCTAGGCGCCTGTTTTCGCTCCACCAAGGAACTCGCAGCGTGGCCGACTTCGTGATCGAGTTCAAGACGTTGGCTGTGGAGAGTGGGTGGAATGAGGAGTCTCTGCAAGCGGCCTTTTACCAGGGTCTGTCGGAGCAGCTCAAGGATGAGCTGATCTCCTATCCGGAGCCTAGTGACCTGGACAGCTTGGTAGCCTTGTCTATTCGGGTGGATAATCGAGTCCGAGAGCGAAGGAGGGAGAAGCAATGGGGTCCGTCCAGTCGATCAGCTTCTCAGTTCCCAGTCGGGTCGGGTGGTGGACCAGAACACGTCGATCATTCTCCACCACAAAGGATTAGTGGAGAGGTCCTCTCTCCCGATTCTGAACCCATGCAAGTGGGGCGGCACGGGTTAACCAAGGAGGAGCGTCAACATAGACGTAAGACCAACTGCTGCCTCTACTGTGGTAGCTCGGGACATTACATCTCCACTTGTTCCCGGCGGTCGTCAAACTGCCCGGCTCGCTAAAGTTGGGAGGACTTTTAGCGAGCCAGTTTCAACCTCTCAGTACCTCTGTCAGACCCCGTTTCCCGGCTACCCTTGTGAACAGGAATCAGAGCTTAGCGATTAACGCTTTTATCGATTCAGGTGCCGATGGAAGCTTTCTTGATGCCGAGTTGGTGGAACAGCTGGGGCTTTCCAAGGAGCAATTGCCGGAAGCCATTGAAGCGACCACTCTGAACGGCAGTAGTCTGGCACGTATCACGATGAGGACTGAACCGGTTAAGATGCTGTTGTCGGGGAATCATTCGGAGATGATTTCATTCTTCATTCTGCCGTCTTCCCATGTTCCTCTGGTCCTTGGATACCCCTGGCTGAAGGAACACAATCCCACGTTCGATTGGGTGACGGGCAAGGTAACGAGTTGGAGCCTTGATTGTCATGCTAACTGTCTCAAGACTGCCTGTCCCCATTCGGTTCCCAGTCAGGTGATTGAGGCTAAACCCCCAGATTTGTCCCTGGTTCCCGAGACATATCACGATTTGGGGGAAGTGTTCAGTAAGCAGAAGGCTCTGTCACTCCCTCCCCACCGACCATATGATTGTGCCATCAACCTGTTCCCTGGAGCTGTCTACCCCAAGGGAAGGTTATACAGTATCTCCCGCCCTGAACGTGAGGCTTTGGAGACCTACATCAAGGAGTCCCTAGCTACTGGTCTCGTTCGTCCCTCGTCATCACCCCTGGGGGCAGGATTCTTCTTTGTGGGTAAGAAGGATGGCTCTCTTCGACCGTGTATTGATTATCGGGGGTTGAATGACATCACGGTCAAGAACAAGTATCCCCTGCCCTTGATGAGTTCTGCCTTCGACTCCTTACAGGGTGCTACGGTGTTCACCAAGCTAGACCTACGCAATGCGTATCACATGGTCCGGATCAGAGAGGGAGACGAGTGGTTGACGGGTTTCAATACACCGATGGGTCACTCGAGTATCAGGTGATGCCGTTTGGACTGACCAATGCTCCAGCGGTATTCCAGAGTATGGTGAACGACGTCCTGAGAGATATGATCGGTCTCTTTGTGTTTGTTTACCTGGATGACATTCTGATCTTCTCGAAGGAACCTTCCGACCACGTCCAGCATGTCCGGCAGGTTCTGCAGCGATTGTTGGAGAATCGCCTGTTCGTGAAGGCCGAGAAGTGCGAGTTTCACGCCCACACGACATCCTTTCTCGGGTACATCATCTCCAGGGGAGAGATTAGGATGGACCAGGAGAAGGTTAGAGCGGTTCTGGAATGGGCCCAGCCCGGTACGAGATTGCAGCTCCAGAGATTTTTGGGGTTTGCGAATTTCTACCGCAGATTCATCCGGGATTACAGCCGTGTGGCCGCTCCGTTAACTGCCTTGACTTCCAGTATCAGGAACTTCAAGTGGAATCCGGAGGCGGATCGAGCGTTTCTGGATTTGAAGAGGCGATTCACCAACGCACCGATTCTCTCTCAACCGGACACGGCCCGTCAGTTCGTCGTTGAAGTGGACGCGTCTGATGTGGGAGTTGGCGCCATCCTGTCGCAGCGATGCTCCACGGACAGTAAACTCCATCCCTGCGCCTACTACTCTCGTCGCCTTTCGCCTGCGGAGAGGAATTACGATGTGGGTAACCGGGAGCTTCTCGCGGTGAAACTTGCCTTGGAGGAGTGGCGCCACTGGTTGGAGGGGGCGGAGCAACCGTTTATTGTCTGGAC
Organism: Coregonus clupeaformis; assembly: GCF_020615455.1. NCBI lineage: Eukaryota > Metazoa > Chordata > Actinopteri > Salmoniformes > Salmonidae > Coregonus > Coregonus clupeaformis. Next base: position 343,368 of record NW_025533831.1, on the reverse strand, counting down.
TGACCACAAGAATCTTGCTTACGTGCAATCGGCTAGACGTCTCAACTCCCGTCAGGCCAGGTGGTCGTTGTTTTTCGGACGATTCAATTTTTCCCTGACGTTCCGACCTGGATCTAAGAACGGCAAGGCGGACGCCTTGTCTCGCATGTTCTCCAAGACGGAGGAGGGTGGGTCCAAGACCGAGACAATTCTCCCCCGGAACTGCGTCGTGGGAGCTGTTAGGTGGAAGATTGAGGAGGAGGTGATGGCGGCTCTTCGGACGCAGCCCGGTCCCGGTAACGGTCCACCCGGTCGGTTGTTTGTGCCTGAGTCGGTTCGTCCTGCGGTCCTCAAATGGTCCCACGCCAGCAAGATGGCTTGTCACCCTGGCGTGGCTCGGACGATGGCGTTTCTTCGCAGACGTTTTTGGTGGCCTGCCATGGCCGAGGATACTCGGGGTTATGTTGCTGCCTGTCCAGTGTGTGCGCAGAATAAGGGTACCAATCGGCCCAGCTCTGGACTACTTCACCCCCTTCCTATTCCCCGGCGACCATGGTCGCATCTGGCCCTGGACTTTGTCACTGGGTTGCCCGCTTCTGAGGGGAACACGGTCGTTCTGACTATCGTGGACAGATTCAGCAAGTTCGCCCACTTTGTGCCAATTGCCAAGCTTCCCTCTGCCTCGGAGACGTCCGAGATCCTGGTTAGGGAGGTTTTCAGGGTCCACGGGTTGCCCAGTGATCTCGTTTCCGACCGTGGCCCTCAGTTTACCTCTGCTGTCTGGAAGTCCTTCTGTTTGGCCATTGGAGCTACAGTCAGTCTCACATCTGGTTTTCACCCCCAATCTAATGGTCAGGCGGAGAGAGCCAACCAGAAGATGGAATCCACGCTACGCTGCCTGGCCTCTTCCAACCCCACCTCCTGGGTCTCTCAGTTGCCTTGGGTTGAGTATGCCCACAATACTCTCCCCTACATCTGCCACTGGGATGTCTCCCTTCCAGTGCCTGTATGGCTACCAACCTCCCTTGTTCCCTTCTCAGGAGAAGGAGCTCTCAGTGCCTTCTGTTCAGGCCCATATTCGTCGTTGCCACCGGACCTGGCATCGGGCCAGAAAGGCACTCCTTAGAGTTTCGGACCGGTATCAGCTCCAGGCGAATCGTCGCCGGATCCCCGCTCCCACCTACACCATCGGAGATAGGGTCTGGTTGGCCACACGGGATCTTCCTTTACGGACTGAGTCTAGGAAGTTGTTACCGAAGTTCATTGGTCCGTTTGTGGTGGAGAAGGTGATCAACCCGGTGGCAGTTCGACTCAAACTCCCGAGGACGCTCAGAGTCCATCCCACCTTTCATGTCTCCTGCCTCAAGCCTGTTTTCCTCAGTCCTCTGTTGCCTCCTCCGCCTCCTCCTCCTCCTCCTCGGATGATCGGAGGTGGTCCTGCCTACCCGGTGCGACGCATCATGGATTCCAGACGGCGGGGCCGGGGTTTCCAGTATCTCGTGGACTGGGAGGGGTATGGTCCTGAAGAGAGGAGTTGGATTCCGCGGCGACAGATCCTAGATGCTGACCTCATCCGTGACTTCTACCGCCTCCATCCTGGCGCTCCGGGAGTCCGCCCGGTGGCGTTCGTCGGAGGGGGGGTACTGTAACGATCCCGGCAGTCTGAGTCGGGTCCTGTCTGTGGACTAGTTTTTTCTGCTCGGGATCTCCAGTTTCCCGAGGGTTCTGGAACGCTCCGGGGAGCTCTCTTGATTTCCGCACCTGCATCCCATCAGCAATCTGCACACCTGGTCCTGATCATCACCCTTCTTAGGCTCTGGCCTAACATCCATTCCCTGCCGGATCGTTAGCCATGAACAGTAGGTTTACCAGAGTATCAGTCTTAGAGCTTCTAGCGTTAGTTTTGTTGTTTTGCACCTTGTTGGTTTGTTGTTTACTTACCTCCGTTTTGTTCCATCTGCAGTCACTCGTCCGGAACCTTCATCCAACCTCTGCCTGGTGGTCGGCGGCTGCCGAGCCATGATTGGATCAACCACTGCACCCCCAACAACTAATCAACGCCGCCCGCTCTGTTCCCTGGATTATTCAGCATCACTCTTGAATTTGTAAATAAACACTCACCTTCGTTTCAACTTACCTTGTCCTGGTCTGCTTCTGGGTTCTGGCTTTGTAACTCGTGACACCTAACCCTAACCCTAACCCTAACCCATGACCAGTAGGTCCTAACCCTAACCCTAACCCATGACCAGTTGGTCCTAACCCTAACCCTAACCCATGACCAGTTGGTCCTAACCCTAACCCATGACCAGTTGGTCCTAACCCTAACCCTAACCCATGACACACCCTTTCTCAACAAATACCAGTCCCCAGAGTCAGGGCGTGACAGTACCCCCCCCCCCCCCAAAGGTGCGGACTCCGACCGCACAACATAAACATAACAGGGTAGGGGCCGGGTGGGCATTCCGCATCGGATGCGGATCCGGCTCAGGGTGTGACGACCACTTACTCTCCGCCTCCCTGTTGCGCCCCTGGTCTGGTCTGGACCTCGGCGCGCTGCTTCCCCTCTCCTTCCTCCCACTATACTCCAGGCCCTGTCTGGACCCTGGTGTGGGAGACCCCGAACCTGGAGAGGGGCTGACGTCTGGGTCTGGACTGGAGCCACTGACCGGAGCTGGACCGGGCACCGGTGGAGCGGACTGCACAGGCTCCGGTCTGGAGCCGCTGACCGGAGCTGGACTAACCCTAACCCGGGCTGGCGACGCGCACCACTGGCTTGGTGCGAGGAACAGGAACAGGCCGGGCCGGGCTGGCGACGCGCACCACTGGCTTGGTGCGAGGGGCAGGAACAGGCTGGGCCGGGCTGGCGACGCGCACCACTGGCTTGGTGCGAGGGACAGGGCCGGGCCGGGCTGGCGACGCGCACCACTGGCTTGGTGCGAGGGGCAGGAACAGGCCGGGCCGGGCTGGCGACGCGCACCACTGGCTTGGTGCGAGGGGCAGGAACAGGCCGGGCCGGGCTGGCGACGCGCACCACTGGCTTGGTGCGAGAGGCAGGAACAGGCCGGGCCGGGCTGGCGATGCGCACCACTGGCTTGGTGCGAGGGCCAGGAACAGGCCGGGCTGGCGACGCGCACCACTGGCTTGGTGCGAGGGGCAGGAACAGGCCGGACCGGGCTGGCGACGCGCACCACTGGCTTGGTGCGAGGGGCAGGAACAGGCCGGACCGGGCTGGCGACGCGCACCACTGGCTTGGTGCGAGGGACAGGAACAGGCCGGGCCGGGCTGGCGACGCGCACCACTGGCTTGGTGCGAGGGACAGGAACAGGCCGGACCGGGCTGGCGACGCGCACCACTGGCTTGGTGCGAGGGGCAGGAACAGGCCGGACCGGGCTGGCGACACGCACCACTGTCTTGGTGCGAGGCGCAGGAACAGGCCGGGCCGGGCTGGCGACGCGCACCACTGGCTTGGTGTGAGGGACAGGAACAGGCCGGACCGGGCTGGCGACGCGCACCACTGGCTTGGTGCGAGGGGCAGGAACAGGCCGGGCCGGGCTGGCGACGCGCACCACTGGCTTGGTGCGAGGGGCAGGAACAGGCCGGACTGTACTGGGAACACGCACCACTGGCTTGGTGCGAGGGACAGGAACAGGCCGGACCGGGCTGGCGACGCGCACCACTGGCTTGGTGCGAGGGACAGGAACAGGCCGGACCGGGCTGGTGACGCGCACCACTGGCTTGGTGCGAGGGGCAGGAACAGGCCGGACCGGGCTGGCGACGCGCACCACTGGCTTGGTGCGAGGGGCAGGAACAGGCCGGACCGGGCTGGCGACGCGCACCACTGGCTTGGTGCGAGGGGCAGGAACAGGCCGGACCGGGCTGGCGACGCGCACCACTGGCTTGGTGCGAGGAGTGGGACTGGGTTCCTTTATTAACCCCCGCTCCTTCTGCTGCCTAACCAGCTCCTCTCGCCGTGCCTCTACACTTTCCTTCTCCCTTATAGCCTCCTGTAGCGCCTCCCTCTGACCGAATAACTCCTGCTCCCTCTGAACCAATAGCCCCCATAACATGGTGGCCTCCTCTCCTAACCTGCAGACCCGCCCTTTAACGGCCTCCTGCTGCCTCGTCGTCCACACCGTGTGCCCCCCCAAAAAAATGTTTTTGGGGTTGCCTCTCGGGTCTCCGTCGTCGGCACTCCTCTTCCTGTGAGGACTCCTCCGGGAGCCCCCACGAGTTAAGGAACAGAACCTCGTCGTCGTCGTCATCCTCCGACTCCTCAGTATAATACTGTTCCCACTCCTCTTCCCATGGTCGTAGGGACCCTATCTGAAAACCGACCGGGTGCAGTGGTCGGGGCTCTTCTCTCTCGCTCCCCGACCACCCCTTTAGCCCCCCCAATTTTTTTTCTTGGGGCTGTCTCTTGGGCTTCCTCCTCGACCGGCGTCCTCTGCGTTGCCGTTGCTCCTCTCCTGCCTGGGTATCTACCTTCGCCCATGGCCCTTTCCCCGCGAAAATCTCTTCCCATGACCACAATTTGCCCACCTGGGACATGGCTATTCGCTCCTCCTGGGCACGCTGCTTGGTCCTCGTTTGGTGGGATCTTCTGTCACGTTCGCTTACAGACGGGACGGACCAAGGCGCAGCGTGATTTGCATACATGTTTATTTATATGAATAAACAACCGACAAAACAACAAATGAACCGAACCGTGACGTCCAGACCAACACCACACCTCACACGGAACAAGATCCCACAACCCACTAGTGCCAATAGGCTGCCTAAGTATGGTCCCCAATCAGAGACAACAAGCTACAGCTGCCTCTGATTGGGAACCACACCGGCCAACATAGATCTACACATACTAGATCTAAACATAGAAAATACAACATAGAAAAACACAACACAGAAAATACACACCCTGACTCAACAAATACCAGTCCCCAGAGTCAGGGCGTGACAGGCACCGACCGCCACTGCTGTTCACGAATGTGTATTTTAACCCAAGAATGGTTTACTGCCTATCAATCATTGTCTTTGCGACCAGTGGACAGCCAATGAAAAATGCGCTCTTGCAACAGCTGCATAGTGTATGGAATAAAAGTTTGAGGGAGTTCCTCCTTTCTAAGAGGTGAGGAGGAGGATTATTTAAGATACTGTTTGAAGGTTTCAGATGGGCAGGGAAGATGGGCAGGGAAGATGGGCAGGGAAGATGGGCAGGGAAGATGGGCAGGGAAGATGGGCAGGGACTCTAGCTGGTTCCACCATTGGGGTGACAGGACAGAGAAGAGTTTGGACTGGGTTGAGCGGGAGCTGTCCTCCCGTTGGGGTGGGAGGGCAGAGAAGAGTTTGGACTGGGTTGAGCGGGAGCTGTCCTCCCGTTGGGGTGGGAGGGCAGAGAAGAGTTTGGACTGGGTTGAGCGGGAGCTGTCCTCCCGTTGGGGTGGGAGGGCAGAGAAGAGTTTGGACTGGGTTGAGCGGGAGCTGTCCTCCCGTTGGGGTGGGAGGGCAGAGAAGAGTTTGGACTGGGTTGAGCGGGAGCTGTCCTCCCGTTGGGGTGACAGGACAGAGAAGAGTTTGGACTGGGTTGAGCGGGAGCTGTCCTCCCGTTGGGGTGGGAGGGCAGAGAAGAGTTTGGACTGGGTTGAGCGGGAGCTGTCCTCCCGTTGGGGTGGGAGGACAGAGAAGAGTTTGGACTGGGTTGAGCGGGAGCTGTCCTCCCGTTGGGGTGGGAGGGCAGAGAAGAGTTTGGACTGGGTTGAGCGGGAGCTGTCCTCCCGTTGGGGTGGGAGGGCAGAGAAGAGTTTGGACTGGGTTGAGCGGGAGCTGTCCTCCCGTTGGGGTGGGAGGGCAGAGAAGAGTTTGGACTGGGTTGAGCGGGAGCTGTCCTCCCGTTGGGGTGGGAGGGCAGAGAAGAGTTTGGACTGGGTTGAGCGGGAGCTGTCCTCCCGTTGGGGTGGGAGGGCAGAGAAGAGTTTGGACTGGGTTGAGCGGGAGCTGTCCTCCCGTTGGGGTGGGAGGGCAGAGAAGAGTTTGGACTGGGTTGAGCGGGAGCTGTCCTCCCGTTGGGGTGGGAGGGCAGAGAAGAGTTTGGACTGGGTTGAGCGGGAGCTGTCCTCCCGTTGGGGTGGGAGGGCAGAGAAGAGTTTGGACTGGGTTGAGCGGGAGCTGTCCTCCCGTTGGGGTGGGAGGGCCGAGAGACCAGAGGTGGCAGAACGGAGTGCTCTGGTTGGATTGTAGGGTTTGAACATAGCCTGAAGGTAGGGAGGGGCAGTTCCTCTTGCTGTTCCGTAGGTAAGCACCATGGTCTTGTATTTCACAGAGGTTTAGATGGTGCAATGGTTCTCTACACTATACATGCTTGTTTAGTCACAAACTGAAATTAGGTGAACTATTAGAATTTGTTCTACCAGGAAATGGCGGAGCGATTTCTGCATAGTGCAGCTTTAAGGGAAAAGTAAACTAAAAGTAATTGAAAGTAATCATACTACTTTACTGAGTTTGGGTAATCCAAAAGTTACATTACTGATTTCAATTTTGGACTGGTAACTAGTAACTCATGGATTTAGAAAGTAACCTACCCGGCCTCCGCGTGAGCAGCGGTGTCAGACTCCTTCATAGGATGCCACCTTTCCAAGTCAGTTCGTCACATTTCTGCCCTGCTAGAGCTGCCCCGGTCAACTGTAAGTACTTTTATTGTGAAGTGGAAACGTCTAGGAGCAACAACGGCTCAGCCGAGAAGTGGTAGGCCACACAAGCTCACAGAAGGGGACCGCCGAGTGCTGAAGCGTGTACCGTGTATAAATCGTCTGTTCTCGGTTGCAACACTCACTACTGAGTTCCAAACTGCCTCTGGAAGCAACATCAGCACAATAACTGTTCGTAGGGAGCTTCATGAAATGGGTTTCCATGGCCGAGCAGCCGCACACAAGCCTCAGATCACCATGTGCAATGCCAAGCGTCGGCTGGAGTGGTGTAAAGCTCACCGCCATTGGACTCTGGAGCAGTGGAAACACGTTTTCTGGAGTGATGAATCACGCTTCACCCTCTGGCAGTCTGACGGATTAATCTGGGTTTGGCGGATGCCAGGAGAACGCTACCTGCCCCAATGCATAGTGCCAACTGTAACGTTTGGTGGAGGAGGGATAATCGTCTGGGGCTGTTTTTCATGGTTCCGGCTAGGCCCCTTAGTTACAGTGAAGGGAAATTCATTGAGGATTGCAGTTGTTTTGATTGATTGTAGTGGTTTATTAGTTGACATTGTGATGTTGAGGTTGCGGTGTTGAGGTTGCGGTGTTGAGGTTGAGGTGGCGGTGTTGAGGTTGCGGTGTTGAGGTTGAGGTGGCGGTGTTGAGGTTGCGGTGTTGAGGTTGAGATGGCGGTGTTGAGGTTGCGGTGTTGAGGTTGTGGTGTTGAGGTTGAGGTTGCGGTGTTGAGGTTGAGGTGTTGAGGTGTTGAGGTTGAGGTGTTGAGGTTGTTCCTTGTTTTTATTCTTCATGTTTTAATTGAAATGTAAAATTGTTCTTTCTGTTGTAAGAAAATGTTTGTTCTCAGGGCACCATTGGGAATGAGACCCTAGTCTCAATTGGGCTACCCAGAATAAATAAAAGTAAAAAATAAATGTAATTATAGAAGGGCGTTTAGACTACTGTATGCACATCAAGAGTTGTGTTCAGTCACAACCATCATAGCTGCTGAATATCTGAAGAATCCTAATAGATCTATCATAACGGAATCAAACTGAACCTTGAACAATTTAAACATGAAGGAATTGCACACAAGGTAGACTCCGGTGGCCTGTGCCATAGAGATAGGTAGAGGACTCATCTTTATATCTGTGCCATTATAGTGTAACAGCAAGCGCAACGCCATCGAGGCAATGTCCATATTGAAGTAGTATTTTCTTCTTCTTCTTCAGGATTGGCTGATCCCTCCTGATGACCCAATTGGACATGACTCCAACCGGGTCATCGGGAGGGATCAGCCAATAAAGTTGGAAGTCCCACCCAGTTGACTATATTAAAACGGCGGAAGCCCTCTAAGGCGCTGCCCATGCTAAAGCAACTTTCTGGCCACTAGAGGCCTCTATCATTCTCTATGGCCTGCGCCAAGCCTGTCTGCAGGGTATATTGTGCCATAGCGCCCTCTGGTGGCTTATTAACGCCCAAAAAGGACTTTATGGGATAGTATTTATTATTATTATTATCAGTTATAAATAGAGAGTAATGAGAAGAAAATGTTCATAATTAATGTCACTATTGGTTGCATGGGGCAGACCTAGCAGTCTAAACTCCACTCCATGGTGAAGGAAGTTAATGAACTTCACCAACTGAGTGGAGAAGAGACCAGGCTTTGTGGAATCGAGCAAAAAGTAGTTGGTTGTAATTGATTAATGTTTATTGAAAAAGTATGGATTTCAGCAAACAAATAAAGACACACGACTACAGAGGACAAACATAGGTACAAGGTAGGCGTCTCATGATTTACATTTTTTAAAGTATTGACCTTGGGCGAATAGATGTAGTCGGAGCTAGATTCCACAAAGCCTGGTCTCTTCTCCACTCAGTTGGTGAAGTTCATTAACTTCCTTCACCATGGAGTGGGGTTCAGTCCGCTAGGGGCAGGCCTTGAGTTGTAGCCTATAGCCTATTGGCCTACCTGAATTAGTTCAATGACTAAAAAGAAAGTAAAGGTGGTGAATTTATTGTATCTTAATAATATGGCAATACTAACGAGGTGTCTATTCTCCAGGTCAGTTGATCAGCACTTCTCTCCTGTCTGTCTGCCAGCGAGGAGGAGGTCTCTGCGGGTTATTCATTTACGTCACCCCCCTTCAATCCCTTCCTCCTTCCGTCCTGCTCTTCACACAACGTCAACGGGGACACAACGTTCAAAGTGGTTTCTCATATTAAAAGCCACCACAGTCACTTCGCCACCATAAACCTCTTTTGGAACCAGGTGAGTTGAATATCTGTTCATTGGTGAAATAAAGGCGGAAACACTAGACCGGCCGGCGAGGCGACTGTGTTTCTAGTCTAGCGTAATTTATCAAATTCCTTTTCACTAGCTCTGAAAATGATTCTCTGCACATCGCGATTGTGTAATGTGCTTGTTTCCGCGTTTGTTTCGTTATCTTTATCTTTATGTCGGCTAATATTGGATTGTCAACAAACAGCCCATCTACGTCAGCCACTATGTAGCCAAAATGTCGTCTTTTCTTTTACTTCCACATTCTATGTCCCATGCGACAAACAGATGGCGTCGTGAGGGGGGATGGAGAGAATGGGAAAGAGACCCATAAAGGAGTAGCGAGGCCACATTAGGTGTCCCCATGTCAGAGCTGACTAGCGGGTCGGGCCCAACCTGTCTTTAGTAGGCCCGTCCAGACCCTGTCTTTCTTCAACTTAGTTTTCCTGTTAAGTTATCGACCCATTTAAAGATACAGCGTGTTCAGAGGCTAATAATGACCAGCCAATTGAAACAATTACTGATGGTTTTTGTGCTGTTGGATACATTTGGTACAACCATGGAGGAATGGTTAGGCTACTTTGAAACCGATAATGTAGGCCTGTCAGGTCTGAGTTGGTACAGATACATTGTTCTCAACATGCAGTAGACTCAAGGCTGAAGCTAATTGTTCCAAATGAATGGTTTTCTAACCCATTCTCTAGTCTTTTGTAAAGCATAAAAATTAGAATCATTAGCCTACCTCAACTACAGCTTTTTAAAGTTATAATCTAGTCCAGGGGTATTCAAACCTAGCCCTATGAGGTCCGGGGTACTGCTGGTATTCAAACCTGGCCCTATGAGGTCCGGGGTACTGCTGGTATTCAAACCTGGCCCTATGAGGTCCGGGGTACTGCTGGTATTCAAACATGGCCCTATGAGGTCCGGGGTACTGCTGGTATTCAAACCTGGCCCTATGAGGTCCGGGGGTACTGCTGGTATTCAAACCTGGCCCTATGAGGTCCGGGGGTACTGCTGGTATTCAAACCTGGCCCTATGAGGTCCGGGGTACTGCTGGTATTCATACCTGGCCCTATGAGGTCCGGGGTACTGCTGGTATTCAAACCTGGCCCTATGAGGTCCGGGGTACTGCTGGTATTCAAACCTGGCCCTATGAGGTCCGGGGTACTGCTGGTATTCAAACCTGGCCCTATGAGGTCCGGGGTACTGCTGGTATTCAAACCTGGCCCTATGAGGTCCGGGGTACTGCTGGTATTCAAACCTGGCCCTATGAGGTCCGGGGTACTGCTGGTATTCAAACCTGGCCCTATGAGGTCCGGGGTACTGCTGGTATTCAAACCTGGCCCTATGAGGTCCGGGGTACTGCTGGTATTCAAACCTGGCCCTATGAGGTCCGGGGTACTGCTGGTATTCAATCCTGGCCCTATGAGGTCTGGGGTACTGCTGGTTTTCTGTTCTACCTGATAATGAATTGCACCCACCTGGTGTCCCAGGTCTAAATGATTAGAGGGGGGAAAAAGCAGTGGAACTGGCTTCAAGGTCCAGATTTGAATTTAGGGGTCTAGTCAATTGACAATGACTGGACAATATGAGGAGGTGTCCACTGTCAGAAACAGACATGTTAGTAGGCTACAATACAGTCAGATATTTAGGCAACACAGTGCTATGGATTATTGGACGGCATTACAGGGAGGCCTAATGTAATAGATCATTAATAGTAGTCAGATGTTGGTGAATAAGCAAGGGACCCAATGTCGCAGGCAGTGCACTGATAGTCTGGTATAGTAGATTATAGTAATGTCATGGAGGTGGTATAGTAGATTATAGTAATGTCATGGAGGTGGTATAGTAGATTATAGTAATGTCATGGAGGTGGTATAGTAGATTATAGTAATGTCATGGAGGTGGTATAGTAGATTATAGTAATGTCATGGAGGTGGTATAGTAGATTATAGTAATGTCATGGAGGTGCTATAGTAGATTATAGTAATGTCATGGAGGTGCTATAGTAGATTATAGTAATGTCATGGAGGTGGTATAGTAGATTATAGTAATGTCATGGAGGTGGTATAGTAGATTATAGTAATGTCATGGAGGTGGTATAGTAGATTATAGTAATGTCATGGAGGTGGTATAGTAGATTATAGTAATGTCATGGAGGTGGTATAGTAGATTATAGTAATGTCATGGTGGTGGTATAGTAGATTATAGTAATGTCATGGAGGTGGTATAGTAGATTATAGTAATGTCATGGAGGTGGTATAGTAGATTATAGTAATGTCATGGAGGTGGTATAGTAGATTATAGTAATGTCATGGTGGTGGTATAGTAGATTATAGTAATGTCATGGAGGTGGTATAGTAGATTATAGTAATGTCATGGAGGTGGTATAGTAGATTATAGTAATGTCATGGAGGTGGTATAGTAGATTATAGTAATGTCATGGAGGTGGTATAGTAGATTATAGTAATGGTCATGGAGGTGGTATAGTAGATTATAGTAATGGAGGTGGTATAGTAGATTATAGTAATGCTGGAGGTGGTATAGTAGATTATAGTAATGTAATGGAGGTGGTATAGTAGATTATAGTAATGGAGGTGGTATAGTAGATTATAGTAATGTAATGGTCATGGAGGTGGTATAGTAGATTATAGTAATGTCATGGAGGTGGTATAGTAGATTATAGTAATGTCATGGAGGTGGTATAGTAGATTATAGTAATGCATGGAGGTGGTATAGTAGATTATAGTAATGTCATGGAGGTGGTATAGTAGATTATAGTAATGGTCATGGAGCGGTATAGTAGATTATAGTAATGTCATGGAGGTGGTATAGTAGATTATAGTAATGTATGGAGGTGGTATAGTAGATTATAGTAATGTCATGGAGGTGGTATAGTAGATTATAGTAATGCATGGAGGTGGTATAGTAGATTATAGTAATGTCATGGAGGTGGTATAGTAGATTATAGTAATGGAGGTGGTATAGTAATGGAGGTGGTATAGTAGATTATAGTAATGGAGGTGGTATAGTAGATTATAGTAATGTGAGGTGGTATAGTAGATTATAGTAATGTCATGGAGGTGGTATAGTAGATTATAGTAATGTCATGGAGGTGGTATAGTAGATTATAGTAATGTCATGGAGGTGGTATAGTAGATTATAGTAATGTCATGGAGGTGGTATAGTAGATTATAGTAATGTCATGAGGTGGTATAGTAGATTATAGTAATGTCATGGAGGTGGTATAGTAGATTATAGTAATGTCAGGAGGTGGTATAGTAGATTATAGTAATGTTGAGGTGGTATAGTAGATTATAGTAATGTCATGGAGGTGGTATAGTAGATTATAGTAATGTCATGGAGGTGGTATAGTATCATCAATCAATCAATATTTATATAGCTATAATATCATCGAGGTGCTATAGCAGATTATAGTAATGTCACTCCTGGCATTACTAGATCATATAGACCTTGTTTCCCGGGGTATAGTAAATCTATAGCAATGATGTGTCTTATACCACTGCCATGGTACGTATACTAACAGGTATAGTCATACCTCAGATGCTATAGTAGATTATAGTAATGTCATGGAGGTGGTATAGTAGATTATAGTAATGTCATGGAGGTGGTATAGTAGATTATAGTAATGTCATGGAGGTGGTATAGTAGATTATAGTAATGTCATGGAGGTGGTATAGTAGATTATAGTAATGTCATGGAGGTGGTATAGTAGATTATAGTAATGTCATGGAGGTGGTATAGTAGATTATAGTAATGTCATGGAGGTGGTATAGTAGATTATAGTAATGTCATGGAGGTGGTATAGTAGATTATAGTAATGTCATGCAAGTGGTATAGTAGATTATAGTAATGTAATGCAGGTGGTATAGTAGATTATAGTAATGTAATGCATGGTGGTGGTATAGTAGATTATAGTAATGTCATGGAGGTGGTATAGTAGATTATAGTAATGTAATAGTCATGGAGGTGGTATAGTAGATTATAGTAATGTCATGGAGGTGGTATAGTAGATTATAGTAATGTCATGGAGGTGGTATAGTAGATTATAGTAATGTAATGGAGGTGGTATAGTAGATTATAGTAATGCCGTGGTGGTATAGTAGATTATAGTAATGTCATGGAGGTGGTATAGTAGATTATAGTAATGTCATGGAGGTGGTATAGTAGATTATAGTAATGTAATGGAGGTGGTATAGTAGATTATAGTAATGGAGGTGGTATAGTAGATTATAGTAATGTCATGGAGGTGGTATAGTAGATTATAGTAATGTAATGGAGGTGGTATAGTAGATTATAGTAATGTCATGGAGGTGGTATAGTAGATTATAGTAATGTCATGGAGGTGGTATAGTAGATTATAGTAATGTCATGGAGGTGGTATAGTAGATTATAGTAATGTAATGGAGGTGGTATAGTAGATTATAGTAATGTCATGGAGGTGGTATAGTAGATTATAGTAATGTCATGGAGGTGGTATAGTAGATTATAGTAATGTCATGGAGGTGGTATAGTAGATTATAGTAATGTCATGGAGGTGGTATAGTAGATTATAGTAATGTCATGGAGGTGGTATAGTAGATTATAGTAATGTCATGCAAGTGGTATAGTAGATTATAGTAATGTCATGCAGGTGGTATAGTAGATTATAGTAATGTAATGGTCATGGTGGTGGTATAGTAGATTATAGTAATGTCATGGAGGTGGTATAGTAGATTATAGTAATGTCATGGAGGTGGTATAGTAGATTATAGTAATGTCATGGAGGTGGTATAGTAGATTATAGTAATGTCATGGAGGTGGTATAGTAGATTATAGTAATGTCATGGAGGTGGTATAGTAGATTATAGTAATGTAATGGAGGTGGTATAGTAGATTATAGTAATGTCATGGAGGTGGTATAGTAGATTATAGTAATGGAGGTGGTATAGTAGATTATAGTAATGTCATGGAGGTGGTATAGTAGATTATAGTAATGTCATGGAGGTGCTATAGTAGATTATAGTAATGTAATGGTCATGGAGGTGGTATAGTAGATTATAGTAATGTCATGGAGGTGCTATAGTAGATTATAGTAATGTCATGGAGGTGCTATAGTAGATTATAGTAATGGTCATGGTGGTGGTATAGTAGATTATAGTAATGTCATGGAGGTGGTATAGTAGATTATAGTAATGTCATGGAGGTGGTATAGTAGATTATAGTAATGTCATGGAGGTGGTATAGTAGATTATAGTAATGTCATGGTGGTGGTATAGTAGATTATAGTAATGTCATGGAGGTGGTATAGTAGATTATAGTAATGTAATGCAAGTGGTATAGTAGATTATAGTAATGTAATGGAGGTGGTATAGTAGATTATAGTAAAGTAATGTCATGGTGGTGGTATAGTAGATTATAGTAATGTCATGGAGGTGGTATAGTAGATTATAGTAATGTCATGGAGGTGGTATAGTAGATTATAGTAATGTCGTCATGGAGGTGGTATAGTAGATTATAGTAATGTCATGGAGGTGGTATAGTAGATTATAGTAATGTCATGGAGGTGGTATAGTAGATTATAGTAATGTAATGGAGGTGGTATAGTAGATTATAGTAATGTCATGGAGGTGGTATAGTAGATTATAGTAATGTGAGGTGGTATAGTAGATTATAGTAATGTCATGGAGGTGGTATAGTAGATTATAGTAATGTCATGGAGGTGCTATAGTAGATTATAGTAATGTAATGGTCATGGAGGTGGTATAGTAGATTATAGTAATGTCATGGAGGTGCTATAGTAGATTATAGTAATGTCATGGAGGTGCTATAGTAGATTATAGTAATGGTCATGGTGGTGGTATAGTAGATTATAGTAATGTCATGGAGGTGGTATAGTAGATTATAGTAATGTCATGGAGGTGGTATAGTAGATTATAGTAATGTCATGGAGGTGGTATAGTAGATTATAGTAATGTCATGGTGGTGGTATAGTAGATTATAGCAATGTCATGGAGGTGGTATAGTAGATTATAGTAATGTCATGGAGGTGGTATAGTAGATTATAGTAATGTCATGGAGGTGGTATAGTAGATTATAGTAATGTCATGGAGGTGGTATAGTAGATTATAGTAATGGCATGGAGGTGGTATAGTAGATTATAGTAATGGAGGTGGTATAGTAGATTATAGTAATGCGAGGTGGTATAGTAGATTATAGTAATGTAATGGAGGTGGTATAGTAGATTATAGTAATGCGAGGTGGTATAGTAGATTATAGTAATGTAATGGTCATGGAGGTGGTATAGTAGATTATAGTAATGTCATGGAGGTGGTATAGTAGATTATAGTAATGTCATGGAGGTGGTATAGTAGATTATAGTAATGTCATGGAGGTGGTATAGTAGATTATAGTAATGTCATGGAGGTGGTATAGTAGATTATAGTAATGGTCATGGAGCGGTATAGTAGATTATAGTAATGTCATGGAGGTGGTATAGTAGATTATAGTAATGTAATGGAGGTGGTATAGTAGATTATAGTAATGTCATGGAGGTGGTATAGTAGATTATAGTAATGTAGATCATGGAGGTGGTATAGTAGATTATAGTAATGTCATGGAGCGGTATAGTAGATTATAGTAATGCTGGGTGGTATAGTAATGGAGGTGGTATAGTAGATTATAGTAATGGAGGTGGTATAGTAGATTATAGTAATGTCATGGAGGTGGTATAGTAGATTATAGTAATGTCATGGAGGTGGTATAGTAGATTATAGTAATGTCATGGAGGTGGTATAGTAGATTATAGTAATGTCATGGAGGTGGTATAGTAGATTATAGTAATGTCATGGAGGTGGTATAGTAGATTATAGTAATGTCATGGAGGTGGTATAGTAGATTATAGTAATGTCATGGAGGTGGTATAGTAGATTATAGTAATGTCATGGAGGTGGTATAGTAGATTATAGTAATGTCATGGAGGTGGTATAGTAGATTATAGTAATGTCATGCAAGTGGTATAGTAGATTATAGTAATGTAATGGTCATGGTGGTGGTATAGTAGATTATAGTAATGTCATGGAGGTGGTATAGTAGATTATAGTAATGTCATGGAGGTGGTATAGTAGATTATAGTAATGTCAGAGTGGTATAGTAGATTATAGTAATGTAATGCAAGTGGTATAGTAGATTATAGTAATGTCATGGTGGTGGTATAGTAGATTATAGTAATGTCATGGAGGTGGTATAGTAGATTATAGTAATGTCATGGAGGTGGTATAGTAGATTATAGTAATGTCATGGAGGTGGTATAGTAGATTATAGTAATGTAATGGTCATGGTGGTGTATAGTAGATTATAGTAATGGTCATGGAGGTGGTATAGTAGATTATAGTAATGTAATGGTGGTGGTATAGTAGATTATAGTAATGTAATGGAGGTGGTATAGTAGATTATAGTAATGTCATGGAGGTGGTATAGTAGATTATAGTAATGTCATGGAGGTGGTATAGTAGATTATAGTAATGTAATGGAGGTGGTATAGTAGATTATAGTAATGTAATGTCATGGTGGTGGTATAGTAGATTATAGTAATGGTCATGGATGTGGTATAGTAGATTATAGTAATGTCATGGAGGTGGTATAGTAGATTATAGTAATGTCATGGAGGTGGTATAGTAGATTATAGTAATGTAATGGAGGTGGTATAGTAGATTATAGTAATGTCATGGAGGTGGTATAGTAGATTATAGTAATGTCATGGAGGTGGTATAGTAGATTATAGTAATGTCATGGAGGTGGTATAGTAGATTATAGTAATGTAATGGAGGTGGTATAGTAGATTATAGTAATGGAGGTGGTATAGTAGATTATAGTAATGGAGGTGGTATAGTAGATTATAGTAATGTCATGGAGGTGGTATAGTAGATTATAGTAATGTCATGGAGGTGGTATAGTAGATTATAGTAATGTAATGGAGGTGGTATAGTAGATTATAGTAATGTCGAGGTGGTATATTAGATTATAGTAATGTCATGAGGTGGTATAGTAGATTATAGTAATGTCATGGAGGTGGTATAGTAGATTATAGTAATGTAATGGAGGTGGTATAGTAGATTATAGTAATGGAGGTGGTATAGTAGATTATAGTAATGTCATGGAGGTGGTATAGTAGATTATAGTAATGTCATGGAGGTGGTATAGTAGATTATAGTAATGTCATGGAGGTGGTATAGTAGATTATAGTAATGTAATGGTCATGGAGGTGGTATAGTAGATTATAGTAATGTCATGGAGGTGGTATAGTAGATTATAGTAATGTCATGGAGGTGGTATAGTAGATTATAGTAATGTCATGGAGGTGGTATAGTAGATTATAGTAATGCGAGGTGGTATAGTAGATTATAGTAATGCATGGAGGTGGTATAGTAGATTATAGTAATGTCATGGAGGTGGTATAGTAGATTATAGTAATGTCATGGAGGTGGTATAGTAGATTATAGTAATGTAATGGAGGTGGTATAGTAGATTATAGTAATGTCATGGAGGTGGTATAGTAGATTATAGTAATGTAATGGAGGTGGTATAGTAGATTATAGTAATGTCGGAGGTGGTATAGTAGATTATAGTAATGTAATGGAGGTGGTATAGTAGATTATAGTAATGTCATGGAGGTGGTATAGTAGATTATAGTAATGTCATGGAGGTGGTATAGTAGATTATAGTAATGCTGGAGGTGGTATAGTAGATTATAGTAATGTCATGGAGGTGGTATAGTAGATTATAGTAATGTCATGGAGGTGGTATAGTAGATTATAGTAATGTCATGGAGGTGGTATAGTAGATTATAGTAATGTCATGGAGGTGGTATAGTAGATTATAGTAATGTCATGGAGGTGGTATAGTAGATTATAGTAATGGGAGGTGGTATAGTAGATTATAGTAATGTAATGGAGGTGGTATAGTAGATTATAGTAATGTCATGGAGGTGGTATAGTAGATTATAGTAATGTAATGGAGGTGGTATAGTAGATTATAGTAATGTCATGGAGGTGGTATAGTAGATTATAGTAATGTCATGGAGAGTGGTATAGTAGATTATAGTAATGTCATGGAGGTGGTATAGTAGATTATAGTAATGTCATGGAGGTGGTATAGTAGATTATAGTAATGTCATGGAGGTGGTATAGTAGATTATAGTAATGTCATGGAGGTGGTATAGTAGATTATAGTAATGGAGGTGGTATAGTAGATTATAGTAATGTCATGGAGGTGGTATAGTAGATTATAGTAATGTCATGGAGGTGGTATAGTAGATTATAGTAATGTAATGGAGGTGGTATAGTAGATTATAGTAATGTAATGGAGGTGGTATAGTAGATTATAGTAATGGAGGTGGTATAGTAGATTATAGTAATGTAATGGAGGTGGTATAGTAGATTATAGTAATGTCATGGAGGTGGTATAGTAGATTATAGTAATGTGAGGTGGTATAGTAGATTATAGTAATGTGAGGTGGTATAGTAGATTATAGTAATGTCATGGAGGTGCTATAGTAGATTATAGTAATGTCATGGAGGTGGTATAGTAGATTATAGTAATGTAATGGAGGTGGTATAGTAGATTATAGTAATGGAGGTGGTATAGTAGATTATAGTAATGTCATGGAGGTGGTATAGTAGATTATAGTAATGTCATGGAGGTGGTATAGTAGATTATAGTAATGTCATGGAGGTGGTATAGTAGATTATAGTAATGTAATGGTGGTGGTATAGTAGATTATAGTAATGTAATGGAGGTGGTATAGTAGATTATAGTAATGTCATGGAGGTGGTATAGTAGATTATAGTAATGTAATGGAGGTGGTATAGTAGATTATAGTAATGTCATGGAGGTGGTATAGTATATTATAGTAATGTAATGGAGGTGGTATAGTAGATTATAGTAATGGAGGTGGTATAGTAGATTATAGTAATGTCATGGAGGTGGTATAGTAGATTATAGTAATGTCATGGAGGTGGTATAGTAGATTATAGTAATGTAATGGTGGTGGTATAGTAGATTATAGTAATGTAATGGAGGTGGTATAGTAGATTATAGTAATGTCATGGAGGTGGTATAGTAGATTATAGTAATGGAGGTGGTATAGTAGATTATAGTAATGTCATGGAGGTGGTATAGTAGATTATAGTAATGTCATGGAGGTGGTATAGTAGATTATAGTAATGGAGGTGGTATAGTAGATTATAGTAATGTCATGGAGGTGGTATAGTAGATTATAGTAATGTAATGGAGGTGGTATAGTAGATTATAGTAATGGAGGTGGTATAGTAGATTATAGTAATGTAATGGAGGTGGTATAGTAGATTATAGTAATGCGGAGGTGGTATAGTAGATTATAGTAATGTTGGAGGTGGTATAGTAGATTATAGTAATGCGAGGTGGTATAGTAGATTATAGTAATGGAGGTGGTATAGTAGATTATAGTAATGGAGGTGGTATAGTAGATTATAGTAATGTCAGAGGTGGTATAGTAGATTATAGTAATGTGAGGTGGTATAGTAGATTATAGTAATGGAGGTGGTGTAGTAGATTATAGTAATGGAGGTGGTATAGTAGATTATAGTAATGGAGGTGGTATAGTAGATTATAGTAATGGAGGTGGTATAGTAGATTATAGTAATGTCATGGAGGTGGTATAGTAGATTATAGTAATGTCATGGAGGTGGTATAGTAGATTATAGTAATGTAATGGTGGTGGTATAGTAGATTATAGTAATGTAATGGAGGTGGTATATTAGATTATAGTAATGTCATGGAGGTGGTATAGTAGATTATAGTAATGTCATGGAGGTGGTATAGTAGATTATAGTAATGTCATGGAGGTGGTATAGTAGATTATAGTAATGTAATGGAGGTGGTATAGTAGATTATAGTAATGGAGGTGGTATAGTAGATTATAGTAATGGAGGTGGTATAGTAGATTATAGTAATGTCATGGAGGTGGTATAGTAGATTATAGTAATGTCATGGAGGTGGTATAGTAGATTATAGTAATGTAATGGAGGTGGTATAGTAGATTATAGTAATGGAGGTGGTATATTAGATTATAGTAATGGAGGTGGTATAGTAGATTATAGTAATGTCATGGAGGTGGTATAGTAGATTATAGTAATGTAATGGAGGTGGTATAGTAGATTATAGTAATGGAGGTGGTATAGTAGATTATAGTAATGGAGGTGGTATAGTAGATTATAGCAATGTCGTGGTGGTGGTATAGTAGATTATAGTAATGTCATGGAGGTGGTATAGTAGATTATAGTAATGTAATGGTCATGGAGGTGGTATAGTAAATTATAGTAATGTCATGGAGGTGGTATAGTAGATTATAGTAATGTCATGGAGGTGGTATAGTAGATTATAGTAATGTCATGGAGGTGGTATAGTAGATTATAGTAATGGAGGTGGTATAGTAGATTATAGTAATGGAGGTGGTATAGTAGATTATAGTAATGTCATGGAGGTGGTATAGTAGATTATAGTAATGTCATGGAGGTGGTATAGTAGATTATAGTAATGTAATGGAGGTGGTATAGTAGATTATAGTAATGTCATGGAGGTGGTATAGTAGATTATAGTAATGTAATGGAGGTGGTATAGTAGATTATAGTAATGGAGGTGGTATAGTAGATTATAGTAATGTAATGGAGGTGGTATAGTAGATTATAGTAATGTCATGGAGGTGGTATAGTAGATTATAGTAATGTCATGGAGGTGGTATAGTAGATTATAGTAATGGAGGTGGTATAGTAGATTATAGTAATGTCATGGAGGTGGTATAGTAGATTATAGTAATGTCATGGAGGTGGTATAGTAGATTATAGTAATGTCATGGAGGTGGTATAGTAGATTATAGTAATGTCATGGAGGTGGTATAGTAGATTATAGTAATGTCATGGAGGTGGTATAGTAGATTATAGTAATGTCATGGAGGTGGTATAGTAGATTATAGTAATGTCATGGAGGTGGTATAGTAGATTATAGTAATGGAGGTGGTATAGTAGATTATAGTAATGTAATGGAGGTGGTATAGTAGATTATAGTAATGTCATGGAGGTGGTATAGTAGATTATAGTAATGTAATGGAGGTGGTATAGTAGATTATAGTAATGTCATGGAGGTGGTATAGTAGATTATAGTAATGTCATGGTGGTGGTATAGTAGATTATAGTAATGTCATGGAGGTGGTATAGTAGATTATAGTAATGTCATGGAGGTGGTATAGTAGATTATAGTAATGTAATGGAGGTGGTATAGTAGATTATAGTAATGGAGGTGGTATAGTAGATTATAGTAATGTAATGGAGGTGGTATAGTAGATTATAGTAATGTCATGGAGGTGGTATAGTAGATTATAGTAATGGAGGTGGTATAGTAGATTATAGTAATGGAGGTGGTATAGTAGATTATAGTAATGTCATGGAGGTGGTATAGTAGATTATAGTAATGTCATGGAGGTGGTATAGTAGATTATAGTAATGTAATGGAGGTGGTATAGTAGATTATAGTAATGGAGGTGGTATAGTAGATTATAGTAATGTCATGGAGGTGGTATAGTAGATTATAGTAATGTCATGGAGGTGGTATAGTAGATTATAGTAATGTCATGGAGGTGGTATAGTAGATTATAGTAATGTAATGGTGGTGGTATAGTAGATTATAGTAATGTAATGGAGGTGGTATAGTAGATTATAGTAATGTCATGGAGGTGGTATAGTAGATTATAGTAATGTAATGGAGGTGGTATAGTAGATTATAGTAATGTCATGGAGGTGGTATAGTATATTATAGTAATGTAATGGAGGTGGTATAGTAGATTATAGTAATGGAGGTGGTATAGTAGATTATAGTAATGTCATGGAGGTGGTATAGTAGATTATAGTAATGTCATGGAGGTGGTATAGTAGATTATAGTAATGTAATGGTGGTGGTATAGTAGATTATAGTAATGTAATGGAGGTGGTATAGTAGATTATAGTAATGTCATGGAGGTGGTATAGTAGATTATAGTAATGGAGGTGGTATAGTAGATTATAGTAATGTAATGGAGGTGGTATAGTAGATTATAGTAATGTCATGGAGGTGGTATAGTAGATTATAGTAATGGAGGTGGTATAGTAGATTATAGTAATGTCATGGAGGTGGTATAGTAGATTATAGTAATGTAATGGAGGTGGTATAGTAGATTATAGTAATGGAGGTGGTATAGTAGATTATAGTAATGTAATGGAGGTGGTATAGTAGATTATAGTAATGGAGGTGGTATAGTAGATTATAGTAATGGAGGTGGTATAGTAGATTATAGTAATGGAAGATGTAGGTGGTATAGTAGATTATAGTAATGGAGGTGGTATAGTAGATTATAGTAATGGAGGTGGTATAGTAGATTATAGTAATGGAGGTGGTATAGTAGATTATAGTAATGGAGGTGGTATAGTAGATTATAGTAATGGAGGTGGTATAGTAGATTATAGTAATGGAGGTGGTATAGTAGATTATAGTAATGGAGGTGGTATAGTAGATTATAGTAATGTCATGGAGGTGGTATAGTAGATTATAGTAATGGAGGTGGTATAGTAGATTATAGTAATGTAATGGAGGTGGTATAGTAGATTATAGTAATGTCATGGAGGTGGTATAGTAGATTATAGTAATGTCATGGAGGTGGTATAGTAGATTATAGTAATGTCATGGAGGTGGTATAGTAGATTATAGTAATGGAGGTGGTATAGTAGATTATAGTAATGGAGGTGGTGTAGTAGATTATAGTAATGGAGGTGGTATAGTAGATTATAGTAATGGAGGTGGTATAGTAGATTATAGTAATGGAGGTGGTATAGTAGATTATAGTAATGGAGGTGGTATAGTAGATTATAGTAATGGAGGTGGTATAGTAGATTATAGTAATGGAGGTGGTATAGTAGATTATAGTAATGGAGGTGGTATAGTAGATTATAGTAATGGAGGTGGTATAGTAGATTATAGTAATGTCATGGAGGTGGTATAGTAGATTATAGTAATTTCATGGAGGTGGTATAGTAGATTATAGTAATGTCATGGAGGTGGTATAGTAGATTATAGTAATGGAGGTGGTATAGTAGATTATAGTAATGTAATGGAGGTGGTATAGTAGATTATAGTAATGTCATGGAGGTGGTATAGTAGATTATAGTAATGTAATGGAGGTGGTATAGTAGATTATAGTAATGTCATGGAGGCGGTATAGTAGATTATAGTAATGGAGGTGGTATAGTAGATTATAGTAATGGAGGTGGTATAGTAGATTATAGTAATGGCATGGAGGTGGTATAGTAGATTATAGTAATGGAGGTGGTATAGTAGATTATAGTAATGGCATGGAGGTGGTATAGTAGATTATAGTAATGGAGGTGGTATAGTAGATTATAGTAATGGAGGTGGTATAGTAGATTATAGTAATGTCATGGAGGTGGTATAGTAGATTATAGTAATGGAGGTGGTATAGTAGATTATAGTAATGGAGGTGGTATAGTAGATTATAGTAATGTAATGGAGGTGGTATAGTAGATTATAGTAATGGAGGTGGTATAGTAGATTATAGTAATGTCATGGAGGTGGTATAGTAGATTATAGTAATGGAGGTGGTATAGTAGATTATAGTAATGTCATGGAGGTGGTATAGTAGATTATAGTAATGGAGGTGGTATAGTAGATTATAGTAATGGAGGTGGTATAGTAGATTATAGTAATGGAGGTGGTATAGTAGATTATAGTAATGTCATGGAGGTGGTATAGTAGATTATAGTAATGTAATGGAGGTGGTATAGTAGATTATAGTAATGGAGGTGGTATAGTAGATTATAGTAATGTCGTGGTGGTATAGTAGATTATAGTAATGTAATGGTGGTGGTATAGTAGATTATAGTAATGTCATGGAGGTGCTATAGTAGATTATAGTAATGTCATGGAGGTGGTATAGTAAATTATAGTAATGTCATGGAGGTGGTATAGTAGATTATAGTAATGTCATGGAGGTGGTATAGTAGATTATAGTAATGTCATGGAGGTGGTATAGTAGATTATAGTAATGTCATGGAGGTGGTATAGTAGATTATAGTAATGTCATGGAGGTGGTATAGTAGATTATAGTAATGTCATGGAGGTGGTATAGTAGATTATAGTAATGTCATGGAGGTGGTATAGTAGATTATAGTAATGTCATGGAGGTGGTATAGTAGATTATAGTAATGTCATGGAGGTGGTATAGTAGATTATAGTAATGTCATGGAGGTGGTATAGTAGATTATAGTAATGTCATGGAGGTGGTATAGTAGATTATAGTAATGTCATGGAGGTGGTATAGTAGATTATAGTAATGCCGTGGTGGTATAGTAGATTATAGTAATGTCATGGAGGTGGTATAGTAGATTATAGTAATGTCATGGAGGTGGTATAGTAGATTATAGTAATGTAATGGAGGTGGTATAGTAGATTATAGTAATGGAGGTGGTATAGTAGATTATAGTAATGTCATGGAGGTGGTATAGTAGATTATAGTAATGTCATGGAGGCGGTATAGTAGATTATAGTAATGGAGGTGGTATAGTAGATTATAGTAATGGAGGTGGTATAGTAGATTATAGTAATGTCATGGAGGTGGTATAGTAGATTATAGTAATGGAGGTGGTATAGTAGATTATAGTAATGTCTGGGGTTGTATAGTAGATTATAGTAATGTAATGGTGGTGGTATAGTAGATTATAGTAATGTCATGGAGGTGCTATAGTAGATTATAGTAATGTAATGGAGGTGGTATAGTAGATTATAGTAATGTCATGGAGGTGGTATAGTAGATTATAGTAATGTCATGGAGGTGGTATAGTAGATTATAGTAATGTCATGGAGGTGGTATAGTAGATTATAGTAATGTCATGGAGGTGGTATAGTAGATTATAGTAATGTCATGGAGGTGGTATAGTAGATTATAGTAATGTCATGGAGGTGGTATAGTAGATTATAGTAATGTCATGGAGGTGGTATAGTAGATTATAGTAATGTCATGGAGGTGGTATAGTAGATTATAGTAATGTCATGGAGGTGGTATAGTAGATTATAGTAATGTCATGGAGGTGGTATAGTAGATTATAGTAATGTCATGCAAGTGGTATAGTAGATTATAGTAATGTAATGCAAGTGGTATAGTAGATTATAGTAATGTAATGGTCATGGTGGTTGTATAGTAGATTATAGTAATGTCATGGAGGTGGTATAGTAGATTATAGTAATGTAATGGTCATGGAGGTGGTATAGTAGATTATAGTAATGTCATGGAGGTGGTATAGTAGATTATAGTAATGTCATGGAGGTGGTATAGTAGATTATAGTAATGTAATGGAGGTGGTATAGTAGATTATAGTAATGCCGTGGTGGTATAGTAGATTATAGTAATGTCATGGAGGTGGTATAGTAGATTATAGTAATGTCATGGAGGTGGTATAGTAGATTATAGTAATGTAATGGAGGTGGTATAGTAGATTATAGTAATGGAGGTGGTATAGTAGATTATAGTAATGTCATGGAGGTGGTATAGTAGATTATAGTAATGTAATGGAGGTGGTATAGTAGATTATAGTAATGTCATGGAGGTGGTATAGTAAATTATAGTAATGTCATGGAGGTGGTATAGTAGATTATAGTAATGTCATGGAGGTGGTATAGTAGATTATAGTAATGTAATGGAGGTGGTATAGTAGATTATAGTAATGTCATGGAGGTGGTATAGTAAATTATAGTAATGTCATGGAGGTGGTATAGTAGATTATAGTAATGTCATGGAGGCGGTATAGTAGATTATAGTAATGGAGGTGGTATAGTAGATTATAGTAATGGAGGTGGTATAGTAGATTATAGTAATGGCATGGAGGTGGTATAGTAGATTATAGTAATGGAGGTGGTATAGTAGATTATAGTAATGGAGGTGGTATAGTAGATTATAGTAATGGCATGGAGGTGGTATAGTAGATTATAGTAATGGAGGTGGTATAGTAGATTATAGTAATGGAGGTGGTATAGTAGATTATAGTAATGTCATGGAGGTGGTATAGTAGATTATAGTAATGGAGGTGGTATAGTAGATTATAGTAATGGAGGTGGTATAGTAGATTATAGTAATGTAATGGAGGTGGTATAGTAGATTATAGTAATGGAGGTGGTATAGTAGATTATAGTAATGTCATGGAGGTGGTATAGTAGATTATAGTAATGGAGGTGGTATAGTAGATTATAGTAATGTCATGGAGGTGGTATAGTAGATTATAGTAATGGAGGTGGTATAGTAGATTATAGTAATGGAGGTGGTATAGTAGATTATAGTAATGGAGGTGGTATAGTAGATTATAGTAATGTCATGGAGGTGGTATAGTAGATTATAGTAATGTAATGGAGGTGGTATAGTAGATTATAGTAATGGAGGTGGTATAGTAGATTATAGTAATGTCGTGGTGGTATAGTAGATTATAGTAATGTAATGGTGGTGGTATAGTAGATTATAGTAATGTCATGGAGGTGCTATAGTAGATTATAGTAATGTCATGGAGGTGGTATAGTAAATTATAGTAATGTCATGGAGGTGGTATAGTAGATTATAGTAATGTAATGGAGGTGGTATAGTAGATTATAGTAATGTCATGGAGGTGGTATAGTAGATTATAGTAATGTCATGGAGGTGGTATAGTAGATTATAGTAATGTCATGGAGGTGGTATAGTAGATTATAGTAATGTCATGGAGGTGGTATAGTAGATTATAGTAATGTCATGGAGGTGGTATAGTAGATTATAGTAATGTCATGGAGGTGGTATAGTAGATTATAGTAATGTCATGGAGGTGGTATAGTAGATTATAGTAATGTCATGGAGGTGGTATAGTAGATTATAGTAATGTCATGGAGGTGGTATAGTAGATTATAGTAATGCCGTGGTGGTATAGTAGATTATAGTAATGTCATGGAGGTGGTATAGTAGATTATAGTAATGTCATGGAGGTGGTATAGTAGATTATAGTAATGTAATGGAGGTGGTATAGTAGATTATAGTAATGGAGGTGGTATAGTAGATTATAGTAATGTCATGGAGGCGGTATAGTAGATTATAGTAATGTCATGGAGGCGGTATAGTAGATTATAGTAATGGAGGTGGTATAGTAGATTATAGTAATGGAGGTGGTATAGTAGATTATAGTAATGTCATGGAGGTGGTATAGTAGATTATAGTAATGGAGGTGGTATAGTAGATTATAGTAATGTTGTGGTGGTATAGTAGATTATAGTAATGTAATGGTGGTGGTATAGTAGATTATAGTAATGTCATGGAGGTGCTATAGTAGATTATAGTAATGTAATGGAGGTGGTATAGTAGATTATAGTAATGTCATGGAGGTGGTATAGTAGATTATAGTAATGTCATGGAGGTGGTATAGTAGATTATAGTAATGTCATGGAGGTGGTATAGTAGATTATAGTAATGTCATGGAGGTGGTATAGTAGATTATAGTAATGTCATGGAGGTGGTATAGTAGATTATAGTAATGTCATGGAGGTGGTATAGTAGATTATAGTAATGTCATGGAGGTGGTATAGTAGATTATAGTAATGTCATGGAGGTGGTATAGTAGATTATAGTAATGTCATGGAGGTGGTATAGTAGATTATAGTAATGTCATGCAAGTGGTATAGTAGATTATAGTAATGTAATGGCATGGTGGTTGTATAGTAGATTATAGTAATGTCATGGAGGTGGTATAGTAGATTATAGTAATGTAATGGTCATGGAGGTGGTATAGTAGATTATAGTAATGTCATGGAGGTGGTATAGTAGATTATAGTAATGTAATGGAGGTGGTATAGTAGATTATAGTAATGTCGTGGTGGTATAGTAGATTATAGTAATGTCATGGAGGTGGTATAGTAGATTATAGTAATGTCATGGAGGTGGTATAGTAGATTATAGTAATGTAATGGAGGTGGTATAGTAGATTATAGTAATGGAGGTGGTATAGTAGATTATAGTAATGTCATGGAGGTGGTATAGTAGATTATAGTAATGTAATGGAGGTGGTATAGTAGATTATAGTAATGTCATGGAGGTGGTATAGTAAATTATAGTAATGTCATGGAGGTGGTATAGTAGATTATAGTAATGTCATGGAGGTGGTATAGTAGATTATAGTAATGTAATGGAGGTGGTATAGTAGATTATAGTAATGTCATGGAGGTGGTATAGTAGATTATAGTAATGTAATGGAGGTGGTATAGTAGATTATAGTAATGTCATGGAGGTGGTATAGTAGATTATAGTAATGTCATGGAGGTGGTATAGTAGATTATAGTAATGTCATGGAGGTGGTATAGTAGATTATAGTAATGTAATGCAAGTGGTATAGTAGATTATAGTAATGTAATGCAAGTGGTATAGTAGATTATAGTAATGTAATGGTCATGGTGGTGGTATAGTAGATTATAGTAATGTCATGGAGGTGGTATAGTAGATTATAGTAATGTCATGGAGGTGGTATAGTAGATTTTAGTAATGTCATGGAGGTGGTATAGTAGATTATAGTAATGTCATGGAGGTGGTATAGTAGATTATAGTAATGTCATGGAGGTGGTATAGTAGATTATAGTAATGTAATGGAGGTGGTATAGTAGATTATAGTAATGTCATGGAGGTGGTATAGTAGATTATAGTAATGGAGGTGGTATAGTAGATTATAGTAATGTCATGGAGGTGGTATAGTAGATTATAGTAATGTCATGGAGGTGCTATAGTAGATTATAGTAATGTAATGGTCATGGAGGTGGTATAGTAGATTATAGTAATGTCATGGAGGTGCTATAGTAGATTATAGTAATGTCATGGAGGTGCTATAGTAGATTATAGTAATGGTCATGGTGGTGGTATAGTAGATTATAGTAATGTCATGGAGGTGGTATAGTAGATTATAGTAATGTCATGGAGGTGGTATAGTAGATTATAGTAATGTCATGGAGGTGGTATAGTAGATTATAGTAATGTCATGGTGGTGGTATAGTAGATTATAGTAATGTCATGGAGGTGGTATAGTAGATTATAGTAATGTAATGCAAGTGGTATAGTAGATTATAGTAATGTAATGCAAGTGGTATAGTAGATTATAGTAAAGTAATGGTCATGGTGGTGGTATAGTAGATTATAGTAATGTCATGGAGGTGGTATAGTAGATTATAGTAATGTCATGGAGGTGGTATAGTAGATTATAGTAATGTCATGGTCATGGAGGTGGTATAGTAGATTATAGTAATGTCATGGAGGTGGTATAGTAGATTATAGTAATGTCATGGAGGTGGTATAGTAGATTATAGTAATGTAATGGAGGTGGTATAGTAGATTATAGTAATGTCATGGAGGTGGTATAGTAGATTATAGTAATGGAGGTGGTATAGTAGATTATAGTAATGTCATGGAGGTGCTATAGTAGATTATAGTAATGTAATGGTCATGGAGGTGGTATAGTAGATTATAGTAATGTCATGGAGGTGCTATAGTAGATTATAGTAATGTCATGGAGGTGCTATAGTAGATTATAGTAATGGTCATGGTGGTGGTATAGTAGATTATAGTAATGTCATGGAGGTGGTATAGTAGATTATAGTAATGTCATGGAGGTGGTATAGTAGATTATAGTAATGTCATGGAGGTGGTATAGTAGATTATAGTAATGTCATGGTGGTGGTATAGTAGATTATAGCAATGTCATGGAGGTGGTATAGTAGATTATAGTAATGTCATGGAGGTGGTATAGTAGATTATAGTAATGTCATGGAGGTGGTATAGTAGATAATAGTAATGTCATGGAGGTGGTATAGTAGATTATAGTAATGGCATGGAGGTGGTATAGTAGATTATAGTAATGGAGGTGGTATAGTAGATTATAGTAATGGAGGTGGTATAGTAGATTATAGTAATGTAATGGAGGTGGTATAGTAGATTATAGTAATGGAGGTGGTATAGTAGATTATAGTAATGTAATGGTCATGGAGGTGGTATAGTAGATTATAGTAATGTCATGGAGGTGGTATAGTAGATTATAGTAATGTCATGGAGGTGGTATAGTAGATTATAGTAATGTCATGGAGGTGGTATAGTAGATTATAGTAATGTCATGGAGGTGGTATAGTAGATTATAGTAATGGTCATGGAGGCGGTATAGTAGATTATAGTAATGTCATGGAGGTGGTATAGTAGATTATAGTAATGTAATGGAGGTGGTATAGTAGATTATAGTAATGTCATGGAGGTGGTATAGTAGATTATAGTAATGTAATGATCATGGAGGTGGTATAGTAGATTATAGTAATGTCATGGAGGCGGTATAGTAGATTATAGTAATGGAGGTGGTATAGTAATGGAGGTGGTATAGTAGATTATAGTAATGGAGGTGGTATAGTAGATTATAGTAATGGAGGTGGTATAGTAGATTATAGTAATGTCATGGAGGTGGTATAGTAGATTATAGTAATGTCATGGAGGTGGTATAGTAGATTATAGTAATGTCATGGAGGTGGTATAGTAGATTATAGTAATGTCATGGAGGTGGTATAGTAGATTATAGTAATGTCATGGAGGTGGTATAGTAGATTATAGTAATGTCATGGAGGTGGTATAGTAAATTATAGTAATGTCATGGAGGTGGTATAGTAGATTATAGTAATGTAATGGAGGTGGTATAGTAGATTATAGTAATGTCATGGAGGTGGTATAGTAGATTATAGTAATGTCATGGAGGTGGTATAGTATCAATCAATCAATCAATTTTATTTTATATAGCCCTTCTTACATCAGCTAATATCTCGAAGTGCTGTACAGAAACCCAGCCTAAAATACCACCTCCATGACATTACTATAATCTACTATACCACCTCCATGACATTACTATAATCTACTATACCACCTCCATGACATTACCTATCTACTATACCACCTCCATGACACCTAATCTACTATACCACCTCCCATGCTACTATGTCTACTATACCACCTCCATGACATTACTATATATAATCTAATATACCACCTCCATTACATTACTATAGTAGATTATAGTAATGTCATGGAGGTGGTATAGTAGATTATAGTAATGTCATGGAGGTGGTATAGTAGATTATAGTAATGTCATGGAGGTGGTATAGTAGATTATAGTAATGTCATGGAGGTGGTATAGTAGATTATAGTAATGTCATGGAGGTGGTATAGTAGATTATAGTAATGTCATGGAGGTGGTATAGTAGATTATAGTAATGTCATGGAGGTGGTATAGTAGATTATAGTAATGTCATGGAGGTGGTATAGTAGATTATAGTAATGTCATGCAAGTGGTATAGTAGATTATAGTAATGTAATGCAAGTGGTATAGTAGATTATAGTAATGTAATGGTCATGGTGGTGGTATAGTAGATTATAGTAATGTCATGTAGGTGGTATAGTAGATTATAGTAATGTAATGGTCATGGAGGTGGTATAGTAGATTATAGTAATGTCATGGAGGTGGTATAGTAGATTATAGTAATGTCATGGAGGTGGTATAGTAGATTATAGTAATGTAATGGAGGTGGTATAGTAGATTATAGTAATGCCGTGGTGGTATAGTAGATTATAGTAATGTCATGGAGGTGGTATAGTAGATTATAGTAATGTCATGGAGGTGGTATAGTAGATTATAGTAATGTAATGGAGGTGGTATAGTAGATTATAGTAATGGAGGTGGTATAGTAGATTATAGTAATGTCATGGAGGTGGTATAGTAGATTATAGTAATGTAATGGAGGTGGTATAGTAGATTATAGTAATGTCATGGAGGTGGTATAGTAAATTATAGTAATGTCATGGAGGTGGTATAGTAGATTATAGTAATGTCATGGAGGTGGTATAGTAGATTATAGTAATGTAATGGAGGTGGTATAGTAGATTATAGTAATGTCATGGAGGTGGTATAGTAGATTATAGTAATGTAATGGAGGTGGTATAGTAGATTATAGTAATGTCATGGAGGTGGTATAGTAGATTATAGTAATGTCATGGAGGTGGTATAGTAGATTATAGTAATGTCATGGAGGTGGTATAGTAGATTATAGTAATGTAATGCAAGTGGTATAGTAGATTATAGTAATGTAATGCAAGTGGTATAGTAGATTATAGTAATGTAATGGTCATGGTGGTGGTATAGTAGATTATAGTAATGTCATGGAGGTGGTATAGTAGATTATAGTAATGTCATGGAGGTGGTATAGTAGATTATAGTAATGTCATGGAGGTGGTATAGTAGATTATAGTAATGTCATGGAGGTGGTATAGTAGATTATAGTAATGTCATGGAGGTGGTATAGTAGATTATAGTAATGTAATGGAGGTGGTATAGTAGATTATAGTAATGTCATGGAGGTGGTATAGTAGATTATAGTAATGGAGGAGGTATAGTAGATTATAGTAATGTCATGGAGGTGGTATAGTAGATTATAGTAATGTCATGGAGGTGCTATAGTAGATTA
The DNA here is from genome assembly GCF_020615455.1 of Coregonus clupeaformis. NCBI lineage: Eukaryota > Metazoa > Chordata > Actinopteri > Salmoniformes > Salmonidae > Coregonus > Coregonus clupeaformis. The sequence goes on along the minus strand of NW_025533831.1, from coordinate 310,812 downwards.
TAGTAATGTAATGGTCATGGAGGTGGTATAGTAGATTATAGTAATGTCATGGAGGTGCTATAGTAGATTATAGTAATGTCATGGAGGTGCTATAGTAGATTATAGTAATGGTCATGGTGGTGGTATAGTAGATTATAGTAATGTCATGGAGGTGGTATAGTAGATTATAGTAATGTCATGGAGGTGGTATAGTAGATTATAGTAATGTCATGGAGGTGGTATAGTAGATTATAGTAATGTCATGGTGGTGGTATAGTAGATTATAGTAATGTCATGGAGGTGGTATAGTAGATTATAGTAATGTAATGCAAGTGGTATAGTAGATTATAGTAATGTAATGCAAGTGGTATAGTAGATTATAGTAAAGTAATGGTCATGGTGGTGGTATAGTAGATTATAGTAATGTCATGGAGGTGGTATAGTAGATTATAGTAATGTCATGGAGGTGGTATAGTAGATTATAGTAATGTCATGGTCATGGAGGTGGTATAGTAGATTATAGTAATGTCATGGAGGTGGTATAGTAGATTATAGTAATGTCATGGAGGTGGTATAGTAGATTATAGTAATGTAATGGAGGTGGTATAGTAGATTATAGTAATGTCATGGAGGTGGTATAGTAGATTATAGTAATGGAGGTGGTATAGTAGATTATAGTAATGTCATGGAGGTGGTATAGTAGATTATAGTAATGTCATGGAGGTGCTATAGTAGATTATAGTAATGTAATGGTCATGGAGGTGGTATAGTAGATTATAGTAATGTCATGGAGGTGCTATAGTAGATTATAGTAATGTCATGGAGGTGCTATAGTAGATTATAGTAATGGTCATGGTGGTGGTATAGTAGATTATAGTAATGTCATGGAGGTGGTATAGTAGATTATAGTAATGTCATGGAGGTGGTATAGTAGATTATAGTAATGTCATGGAGGTGGTATAGTAGATTATAGTAATGTCATGGTGGTGGTATAGTAGATTATAGCAATGTCATGGAGGTGGTATAGTAGATTATAGTAATGTCATGGAGGTGGTATAGTAGATTATAGTAATGTCATGGAGGTGGTATAGTAGATAATAGTAATGTCATGGAGGTGGTATAGTAGATTATAGTAATGGCATGGAGGTGGTATAGTAGATTATAGTAATGGAGGTGGTATAGTAGATTATAGTAATGGAGGTGGTATAGTAGATTATAGTAATGTAATGGAGGTGGTATAGTAGATTATAGTAATGGAGGTGGTATAGTAGATTATAGTAATGTAATGGTCATGGAGGTGGTATAGTAGATTATAGTAATGTCATGGAGGTGGTATAGTAGATTATAGTAATGTCATGGAGGTGGTATAGTAGATTATAGTAATGTCATGGAGGTGGTATAGTAGATTATAGTAATGTCATGGAGGTGGTATAGTAGATTATAGTAATGGTCATGGAGGCGGTATAGTAGATTATAGTAATGTCATGGAGGTGGTATAGTAGATTATAGTAATGTAATGGAGGTGGTATAGTAGATTATAGTAATGTCATGGAGGTGGTATAGTAGATTATAGTAATGTAATGATCATGGAGGTGGTATAGTAGATTATAGTAATGTCATGGAGGCGGTATAGTAGATTATAGTAATGGAGGTGGTATAGTAATGGAGGTGGTATAGTAGATTATAGTAATGGAGGTGGTATAGTAGATTATAGTAATGTCATGGAGGTGGTATAGTAGATTATAGTAATGTCATGGAGGTGGTATAGTAGATTATAGTAATGTCATGGAGGTGGTATAGTAGATTATAGTAATGTCATGGAGGTGGTATAGTAGATTATAGTAATGTCATGGAGGTGGTATAGTAGATTATAGTAATGTCATGGAGGTGGTATAGTAGATTATAGTAATGTCATGGAGGTGGTATAGTAGATTATAGTAATGTCATGGAGGTGGTATAGTAGATTATAGTAATGTCATGGAGGTGGTATAGTAGATTATAGTAATGTAATGCAAGTGGTATAGTAGATTATAGTAATGTAATGGTCATGGTGGTGGTATAGTAGATTATAGTAATGTCATGGAGGTGGTATAGTAGATTATAGTAATGTCATGGAGGTGGTATAGTAGATTATAGTAATGCAAGTGGTATAGTAGATTATAGTAATGTAATGCAAGTGGTATAGTAGATTATAGTAATGTCATGGTGGTGGTATAGTAGATTATAGTAATGGTCATGGAGGTGGTATAGTAGATTATAGTAATGTCATGGAGGTGGTATAGTAGATTATAGTAATGTCATGGAGGTGGTATAGTAGATTATAGTAATGTAATGGTCATGGTGGTGTTATAGTAGATTATAGTAATGGTCATGGAGGTGGTATAGTAGATTATAGTAATGTAATGGTGGTGGTATAGTAGATTATAGTAATGTAATGGAGGTGGTATAGTAGATTATAGTAATGTCATGGAGGTGGTATAGTAGATTATAGTAATGTCATGGAGGTGGTATAGTAGATTATAGTAATGTAATGGAGGTGGTATAGTAGATTATAGTAATGTAATGGTCATGGTGGTGGTATAGTAGATTATAGTAATGGTCATGGATGTGGTATAGTAGATTATAGTAATGTCATGGAGGTGGTATAGTAGATTATAGTAATGTAATGGTGGTGGTATAGTAGATTATAGTAATGTAATGGAGGTGGTATATTAGATTATAGTAATGTCATGGAGGTGGTATAGTAGATTATAGTAATGTCATGGAGGTGGTATAGTAGATTATAGTAATGTCATGGAGGTGGTATAGTAGATTATAGTAATGTAATGGAGGTGGTATAGTAGATTATAGTAATGGAGGTGGTATAGTAGATTATAGTAATGGAGGTGGTATAGTAGATTATAGTAATGTCATGGAGGTGGTATAGTAGATTATAGTAATGTCATGGAGGTGGTATAGTAGATTATAGTAATGTAATGGAGGTGGTATAGTAGATTATAGTAATGGAGGTGGTATATTAGATTATAGTAATGGAGGTGGTATAGTAGATTATAGTAATGTCATGGAGGTGGTATAGTAGATTATAGTAATGTAATGGAGGTGGTATAGTAGATTATAGTAATGGAGGTGGTATAGTAGATTATAGTAATGGAGGTGGTATAGTAGATTATAGTAATGTCGTGGTGGTGGTATAGTAGATTATAGTAATGTCATGGAGGTGGTATAGTAGATTATAGTAATGTAATGGTCATGGAGGTGGTATAGTAAATTATAGTAATGTCATGGAGGTGGTATAGTAGATTATAGTAATGTCATGGAGGTGGTATAGTAGATTATAGTAATGTCATGGAGGTGGTATAGTAGATTATAGTAATGGAGGTGGTATAGTAGATTATAGTAATGGAGGTGGTATAGTAGATTATAGTAATGTCATGGAGGTGGTATAGTAGATTATAGTAATGTCATGGAGGTGGTATAGTAGATTATAGTAATGTAATGGAGGTGGTATAGTAGATTATAGTAATGTCATGGAGGTGGTATAGTAGATTATAGTAATGTAATGGAGGTGGTATAGTAGATTATAGTAATGGAGGTGGTATAGTAGATTATAGTAATGTAATGGAGGTGGTATAGTAGATTATAGTAATGTCATGGAGGTGGTATAGTAGATTATAGTAATGTCATGGAGGTGGTATAGTAGATTATAGTAATGGAGGTGGTATAGTAGATTATAGTAATGTCATGGAGGTGGTATAGTAGATTATAGTAATGTCATGGAGGTGGTATAGTAGATTATAGTAATGTCATGGAGGTGGTATAGTAGATTATAGTAATGTCATGGAGGTGGTATAGTAGATTATAGTAATGTCATGGAGGTGGTATAGTAGATTATAGTAATGTCATGGAGGTGGTATAGTAGATTATAGTAATGTCATGGAGGTGGTATAGTAGATTATAGTAATGAGAGGTGGTATAGTAGATTATAGTAATGTAATGGAGGTGGTATAGTAGATTATAGTAATGTCATGGAGGTGGTATAGTAGATTATAGTAATGTAATGGAGGTGGTATAGTAGATTATAGTAATGTCATGGAGGTGGTATAGTAGATTATAGTAATGTCATGGTGGTGGTATAGTAGATTATAGTAATGTCATGGAGGTGGTATAGTAGATTATAGTAATGTCATGGAGGTGGTATAGTAGATTATAGTAATGTAATGGAGGTGGTATAGTAGATTATAGTAATGGAGGTGGTATAGTAGATTATAGTAATGTAATGGAGGTGGTATAGTAGATTATAGTAATGTCATGGAGGTGGTATAGTAGATTATAGTAATGGAGGTGGTATAGTAGATTATAGTAATGGAGGTGGTATAGTAGATTATAGTAATGTCATGGAGGTGGTATAGTAGATTATAGTAATGTCATGGAGGTGGTATAGTAGATTATAGTAATGTAATGGAGGTGGTATAGTAGATTATAGTAATGGAGGTGGTATAGTAGATTATAGTAATGTCATGGAGGTGGTATAGTAGATTATAGTAATGTCATGGAGGTGGTATAGTAGATTATAGTAATGTCATGGAGGTGGTATAGTAGATTATAGTAATGTAATGGTGGTGGTATAGTAGATTATAGTAATGTAATGGAGGTGGTATAGTAGATTATAGTAATGTCATGGAGGTGGTATAGTAGATTATAGTAATGTAATGGAGGTGGTATAGTAGATTATAGTAATGTCATGGAGGTGGTATAGTATATTATAGTAATGTAATGGAGGTGGTATAGTAGATTATAGTAATGGAGGTGGTATAGTAGATTATAGTAATGTCATGGAGGTGGTATAGTAGATTATAGTAATGTCATGGAGGTGGTATAGTAGATTATAGTAATGTAATGGTGGTGGTATAGTAGATTATAGTAATGTAATGGAGGTGGTATAGTAGATTATAGTAATGTCATGGAGGTGGTATAGTAGATTATAGTAATGGAGGTGGTATAGTAGATTATAGTAATGTAATGGAGGTGGTATAGTAGATTATAGTAATGTCATGGAGGTGGTATAGTAGATTATAGTAATGGAGGTGGTATAGTAGATTATAGTAATGTCATGGAGGTGGTATAGTAGATTATAGTAATGTAATGGAGGTGGTATAGTAGATTATAGTAATGGAGGTGGTATAGTAGATTATAGTAATGTAATGGAGGTGGTATAGTAGATTATAGTAATGGAGGTGGTATAGTAGATTATAGTAATGGAGGTGGTATAGTAGATTATAGTAATGGAGGTGGTGTAGTAGATTATAGTAATGGAGGTGGTATAGTAGATTATAGTAATGGAGGTGGTATAGTAGATTATAGTAATGGAGGTGGTATAGTAGATTATAGTAATGGAGGTGGTATAGTAGATTATAGTAATGGAGGTGGTATAGTAGATTATAGTAATGGAGGTGGTATAGTAGATTATAGTAATGGAGGTGGTATAGTAGATTATAGTAATGGAGGTGGTATAGTAGATTATAGTAATGTCATGGAGGTGGTATAGTAGATTATAGTAATGCTGAGGTGGTATAGTAGATTATAGTAATGTAATGGAGGTGGTATAGTAGATTATAGTAATGTCATGGAGGTGGTATAGTAGATTATAGTAATGTCATGGAGGTGGTATAGTAGATTATAGTAATGGAGGTGGTATAGTAGATTATAGTAATGGAGGTGGTATAGTAGATTATAGTAATGGAGGTGGTATAGTAGATTATAGTAATGGAGGTGGTATAGTAGATTATAGTAATGGAGGTGGTATAGTAGATTATAGTAATGGAGGTGGTATAGTAGATTATAGTAATGGAGGTGGTATAGTAGATTATAGTAATGGAGGTGGTATAGTAGATTATAGTAATGGAGGTGGTATAGTAGATTATAGTAATGTCATGGAGGTGGTATAGTAGATTATAGTAATGTCATGGAGGTGGTATAGTAGATTATAGTAATGTCATGGAGGTGGTATAGTAGATTATAGTAATGGAGGTGGTATAGTAGATTATAGTAATGTAATGGAGGTGGTATAGTAGATTATAGTAATGTCATGGAGGTGGTATAGTAGATTATAGTAATGTAATGGAGGTGGTATAGTAGATTATAGTAATGTCATGGAGGTGGTATAGTAGATTATAGTAATGTCATGGTGGTGGTATAGTAGATTATAGTAATGTCATGGAGGTGGTATAGTAGATTATAGTAATGTCATGGAGGTGGTATAGTAGATTATAGTAATGTAATGGAGTTGGTATAGTAGATTATAGTAATGGAGGTGGTATAGTAGATTATAGTAATGTCATGGAGGTGGTATAGTAGATTATAGTAATGGAGGTGGTATAGTAGATTATAGTAATGGAGGTGGTATAGTAGATTATAGTAATGTCATGGAGGTGGTATAGTAGATTATAGTAATGTCATGGAGGTGGTATAGTAGATTATAGTAATGTAATGGAGGTGGTATAGTAGATTATAGTAATGTCATGGAGGTGGTATAGTAGATTATAGTAATGTAATGGAGGTGGTATAGTAGATTATAGTAATGGAGGTGGTATAGTAGATTATAGTAATGTCATGGAGGTGGTATAGTAGATTATAGTAATGTAATGGAGGTGGTATAGTAGATTATAGTAATGTCATGGAGGTGGTATAGTAATGTAATGGTGGTGGTATAGTAGATTATAGTAATGTAATGGATGTGGTATAGTAGATTATAGTAATGTCATGGAGGTGGTATAGTAGATTATAGTAATGTAATGGAGGTGGTATAGGTGATTATAGTAATGGAGGTGGTATAGTAGATTATAGTAATGTAATGGAGGTGGTATAGTAGATTATAGTAATGTCATGGAGGTGGTATAGTAGATTATAGTAATGGAGGTGGTATAGTAGATTATAGTAATGTCATGGAGGTGGTATAGTAGATTATAGTAATGTCATGGAGGTGGTATAGTAGATTATAGTAATGGAGGTGGTATAGTAGATTATAGTAATGTCATGGAGGTGGTATAGTAGATTATAGTAATGTCATGGAGGTGGTATAGTAGATTATAGTAATGTCATGGAGGTGGTATAGTAGATTATAGTAATGTAATGGAGGTGGTATAGTAGATTATAGTAATGCGGAGGTGGTATAGTAGATTATAGTAATGGAGGTGGTATAGTAGATTATAGTAATGGAGGTGGTATAGTAGATTATAGTAATGGAGGTGGTATAGTAGATTATAGTAATGGAGGTGGTATAGTAGATTATAGTAATGGAGGTGGTATAGTAGATTATAGTAATGGAGGTGGTATAGTAGATTATAGTAATGTCATGGAGGTGGTATAGTAGATTATAGTAATGTCATGGAGGTGGTATAGTAGATTATAGTAATGTAATGGAGGTGGTATAGTAGATTATAGTAATGGAGGTGGTATAGTAGATTATAGTAATGGAGGTGGTATAGTAGATTATAGTAATGTCATGGAGGTGGTATAGTAGATTATAGTAATGGAGGTGGTATAGTAGATTATAGTAATGGAGGTGGTATAGTAGATTATAGTAATGAGAGGTGGTATAGTAGATTATAGTAATGGAGGTGGTATAGTAGATTATAGTAATGGAGGTGGTATAGTAGATTATAGTAATGTCATGGAGGTGGTATAGTAGATTATAGTAATGTCATGGAGGTGGTATAGTAGATTATAGTAATGTAATGGAGGTGGTATAGTAGATTATAGTAATGGAGGTGGTATAGTAGATTATAGTAATGTAATGGAGGTGGTATAGTAGATTATAGTAATGGAGGTGGTATAGTAGATTATAGTAATGTCATGGAGGTGGTATAGTAGATTATAGTAATGTAATGGAGGTGGTATAGTAGATTATAGTAATGGAGGTGGTATAGTAGATTATAGTAATGGAGGTGGTATAGTAGATTATAGTAATGTCATGGAGGTGGTATAGTAGATTATAGTAATGGAGGTGGTATAGTAGATTATAGTAATGTCATGGAGGTGGTATAGTAGATTATAGTAATGTCATGGAGGTGGTATAGTAGATTATAGTAATGGAGGTGGTATAGTAGATTATAGTAATGTCATGGAGGTGGTATAGTAGATTATAGTAATGTCATGGAGGTGGTATAGTAGATTATAGTAATGTCATGGAGGTGGTATAGTATATTATAGTAATGGAGGTGGTATAGTAGATTATAGTAATGTCATGGAGGTGGTATAGTAGATTATAGTAATGTCATGGAGGTGGTATAGTAGATTATAGTAATGGAGGTGGTATAGTAGATTATAGTAATGTAATGGAGGTGGTATAGTAGATTATAGTAATGTAATGGAGGTGGTATAGTAGATTATAGTAATGGAGGTGGTATAGTAGATTATAGTAATGGAGGTGGTATAGTAGATTATAGTAATGTCATGGAGGTGGTATAGTAGATTATAGTAATGGAGGTGGTATAGTAGATTATAGTAATGTCATGGAGGTGGTATAGTAGATTATAGTAATGTAATGGAGGTGGTATAGTAGATTATAGTAATGGAGGTGGTATAGTAGATTATAGCAATGTCATGGAGGTGGTATAGTAGATTATAGTAATGTAATGGAGGTGGTATAGTAGATTATAGTAATGTCATGGAGGTGGTATAGTAGATTATAGTAATGTCATGGAGGTGGTATAGTAGATTATAGTAATGTAATGGAGGTGGTATAGTAGATTATAGTAATGTCATGGAGGTGGTATAGTAGATTATAGTAATGTCATGGTGGTGGTATAGTAGATTATAGTAATGTCATGGAGGTGGTATAGTAGATTATAGTAATGTCATGGAGGTGGTATAGTAGATTATAGTAATGTAATGGAGGTGGTATAGTAGATTATAGTAATGGAGGTGGTATAGTAGATTATAGTAATGTAATGGAGGTGGTATAGTAGATTATAGTAATGTCATGGAGGTGGTATAGTAGATTATAGTAATGGAGGTGGTATAGTAGATTATAGTAATGGAGGTGGTATAGTAGATTATAGTAATGTCATGGAGGTGGTATAGTAGATTATAGTAATGTCATGGAGGTGGTATAGTAGATTATAGTAATGTAATGGAGGTGGTATAGTAGATTATAGTAATGGAGGTGGTATAGTAGATTATAGTAATGTCATGGAGGTGGTATAGTAGATTATAGTAATGTCATGGAGGTGGTATAGTAGATTATAGTAATGTCATGGAGGTGGTATAGTAGATTATAGTAATGTAATGGTGGTGGTATAGTAGATTATAGTAATGTAATGGAGGTGGTATAGTAGATTATAGTAATGTCATGGAGGTGGTATAGTAGATTATAGTAATGTAATGGAGGTGGTATAGTAGATTATAGTAATGTCATGGAGGTGGTATAGTATATTATAGTAATGTAATGGAGGTGGTATAGTAGATTATAGTAATGGAGGTGGTATAGTAGATTATAGAAATGTCATGGAGGTGGTATAGTAGATTATAGTAATGTCATGGAGGTGGTATAGTAGATTATAGTAATGTAATGGTGGTGGTATAGTAGATTATAGTAATGTAATGGAGGTGGTATAGTAGATTATAGTAATGTCATGGAGGTGGTATAGTAGATTATAGTAATGGAGGTGGTATAGTAGATTATAGTAATGTAATGGAGGTGGTATAGTAGATTATAGTAATGTCATGGAGGTGGTATAGTAGATTATAGTAATGGAGGTGGTATAGTAGATTATAGTAATGTCATGGAGGTGGTATAGTAGATTATAGTAATGTAATGGAGGTGGTATAGTAGATTATAGTAATGGAGGTGGTATAGTAGATTATAGTAATGTAATGGAGGTGGTATAGTAGATTATAGTAATGGAGGTGGTATAGTAGATTATAGTAATGGAGGTGGTATAGTAGATTATAGTAATGGAGGTGGTATAGTAGATTATAGTAATGGAGGTGGTATAGTAGATTATAGTAATGGAGGTGGTATAGTAGATTATAGTAATGGAGGTGGTATAGTAGATTATAGTAATGGAGGTGGTATAGTAGATTATAGTAATGGAGGTGGTATAGTAGATTATAGTAATGGAGGTGGTATAGTAGATTATAGTAATGGAGGTGGTATAGTAGATTATAGTAATGGAGGTGGTATAGTAGATTATAGTAATGTCATGGAGGTGGTATAGTAGATTATAGTAATGGAGGTGGTATAGTAGATTATAGTAATGTAATGGAGGTGGTATAGTAGATTATAGTAATGTCATGGAGGTGGTATAGTAGATTATAGTAATGTCATGGAGGTGGTATAGTAGATTATAGTAATGGAGGTGGTATAGTAGATTATAGTAATGGAGGTGGTGTAGTAGATTATAGTAATGGAGGTGGTATAGTAGATTATAGTAATGGAGGTGGTATAGTAGATTATAGTAATGGAGGTGGTATAGTAGATTATAGTAATGGAGGTGGTATAGTAGATTATAGTAATGGAGGTGGTATAGTAGATTATAGTAATGGAGGTGGTATAGTAGATTATAGTAATGGAGGTGGTATAGTAGATTATAGTAATGGAGGTGGTATAGTAGATTATAGTAATGTCATGGAGGTGGTATAGTAGATTATAGTAATTTCATGGAGGTGGTATAGTAGATTATAGTAATGTCATGGAGGTGGTATAGTAGATTATAGTAATGGAGGTGGTATAGTAGATTATAGTAATGTCATGGAGGTGGTATAGTAGATTATAGTAATGTAATGGAGTTGGTATAGTAGATTATAGTAATGGAGGTGGTATAGTAGATTATAGTAATGTCATGGAGGTGGTATAGTAGATTATAGTAATGGAGGTGGTATAGTAGATTATAGTAATGGAGGTGGTATAGTAGATTATAGTAATGTCATGGAGGTGGTATAGTAGATTATAGTAATGTCATGGAGGTGGTATAGTAGATTATAGTAATGTAATGGAGGTGGTATAGTAGATTATAGTAATGTCATGGAGGTGGTATAGTAGATTATAGTAATGTAATGGAGGTGGTATAGTAGATTATAGTAATGGAGGTGGTATAGTAGATTATAGTAATGTCATGGAGGTGGTATAGTAGATTATAGTAATGTAATGGAGGTGGTATAGTAGATTATAGTAATGTCATGGAGGTGGTATAGTAATGTAATGGTGGTGGTATAGTAGATTATAGTAATGTAATGGATGTGGTATAGTAGATTATAGTAATGTCATGGAGGTGGTATAGTAGATTATAGTAATGTAATGGAGGTGGTATAGGTGATTATAGTAATGGAGGTGGTATAGTAGATTATAGTAATGTAATGGAGGTGGTATAGTAGATTATAGTAATGTCATGGAGGTGGTATAGTAGATTATAGTAATGGAGGTGGTATAGTAGATTATAGTAATGTCATGGAGGTGGTATAGTAGATTATAGTAATGTCATGGAGGTGGTATAGTAGATTATAGTAATGGAGGTGGTATAGTAGATTATAGTAATGTCATGGAGGTGGTATAGTAGATTATAGTAATGTCATGGAGGTGGTATAGTAGATTATAGTAATGTCATGGAGGTGGTATAGTAGATTATAGTAATGTAATGGAGGTGGTATAGTAGATTATAGTAATGGAGGTGGTATAGTAGATTATAGTAATGGAGGTGGTATAGTAGATTATAGTAATGGAGGTGGTATAGTAGATTATAGTAATGGAGGTGGTATAGTAGATTATAGTAATGGAGGTGGTATAGTAGATTATAGTAATGGAGGTGGTATAGTAGATTATAGTAATGTCATGGAGGTGGTATAGTAGATTATAGTAATGTCATGGAGGTGGTATAGTAGATTATAGTAATGTAATGGAGGTGGTATAGTAGATTATAGTAATGGAGGTGGTATAGTAGATTATAGTAATGGAGGTGGTATAGTAGATTATAGTAATGTCATGGAGGTGGTATAGTAGATTATAGTAATGGAGGTGGTATAGTAGATTATAGTAATGGAGGTGGTATAGTAGATTATAGTAATGGAGGTGGTATAGTAGATTATAGTAATGGAGGTGGTATAGTAGATTATAGTAATGGAGGTGGTATAGTAGATTATAGTAATGTCATGGAGGTGGTATAGTAGATTATAGTAATGTCATGGAGGTGGTATAGTAGATTATAGTAATGTAATGGAGGTGGTATAGTAGATTATAGTAATGGAGGTGGTATAGTAGATTATAGTAATGTAATGGAGGTGGTATAGTAGATTATAGTAATGGAGGTGGTATAGTAGATTATAGTAATGTCATGGAGGTGGTATAGTAGATTATAGTAATGTAATGGAGGTGGTATAGTAGATTATAGTAATGGAGGTGGTATAGTAGATTATAGTAATGGAGGTGGTATAGTAGATTATAGTAATGTCATGGAGGTGGTATAGTAGATTATAGTAATGGAGGTGGTATAGTAGATTATAGTAATGTCATGGAGGTGGTATAGTAGATTATAGTAATGTCATGGAGGTGGTATAGTAGATTATAGTAATGGAGGTGGTATAGTAGATTATAGTAATGTCATGGAGGTGGTATAGTAGATTATAGTAATGTCATGGAGGTGGTATAGTAGATTATAGTAATGTCATGGAGGTGGTATAGTATATTATAGTAATGGAGGTGGTATAGTAGATTATAGTAATGTCATGGAGGTGGTATAGTAGATTATAGTAATGTCATGGAGGTGGTATAGTAGATTATAGTAATGGAGGTGGTATAGTAGATTATAGTAATGTAATGGAGGTGGTATAGTAGATTATAGTAATGTAATGGAGGTGGTATAGTAGATTATAGTAATGGAGGTGGTATAGTAGATTATAGTAATGGAGGTGGTATAGTAGATTATAGTAATGTCATGGAGGTGGTATAGTAGATTATAGTAATGGAGGTGGTATAGTAGATTATAGTAATGTCATGGAGGTGGTATAGTAGATTATAGTAATGTAATGGAGGTGGTATAGTAGATTATAGTAATGGAGGTGGTATAGTAGATTATAGCAATGTCATGGAGGTGGTATAGTAGATTATAGTAATGTAATGGAGGTGGTATAGTAGATTATAGTAATGTCATGGAGGTGGTATAGTAGATTATAGTAATGTCATGGAGGTGGTATAGTAGATTATAGTAATGTAATGGAGGTGGTATAGTAGATTATAGTAATGGAGGTGGTATAGTAGATTATAGTAATGTCATGGAGGTGGTATAGTAGATTATAGTAATGTAATGGAGGTGGTATAGTAGATTATAGTAATGTCATGGAGGTGGTATAGTAATGTAATGGTGGTGGTATAGTAGATTATAGTAATGTAATGGAGGTGGTATAGTAGATTATAGTAATGTCATGGAGGTGGTATAGTAGATTATAGTAATGTAATGGAGGTGGTATAGGTGATTATAGTAATGGAGGTGGTATAGTAGATTATAGTAATGTAATGGAGGTGGTATAGTAGATTATAGTAATGTCATGGAGGTGGTATAGTAGATTATAGTAATGGAGGTGGTATAGTAGATTATAGTAATGTCATGGAGGTGGTATAGTAGATTATAGTAATGTAATGGAGGTGGTATAGTAGATTATAGTAATGGAGGTGGTATAGTAGATTATAGTAATGTCATGGAGGTGGTATAGTAGATTATAGTAATGTAATGGAGGTGGTATAGTAGATTATAGTAATGTCATGGAGGTGGTATAGTAGATTATAGTAATGTCATGGAGGTGGTATAGTAGATTATAGTAATGGAGGTGGTATAGTAGATTATAGTAATGGAGGTGGTATAGTAGATTATAGTAATGGAGGTGGTATAGTAGATTATAGTAATGGAGGTGGTATAGTAGATTATAGTAATGGAGGTGGTATAGTAGATTATAGTAATGGAGGTGGTATAGTAGATTATAGTAATGGAGGTGGTATAGTAGATTATAGTAATGTCATGGAGGTGGTATAGTAGATTATAGTAATGTAATGGAGGTGGTATAGTAGATTATAGTAATGGAGGTGGTATAGTAGATTATAGTAATGGAGGTGGTATAGTAGATTATAGTAATGTCATGGAGGTGGTATAGTAGATTATAGTAATGTAATGGAGGTGGTATAGTAGATTATAGTAATGGAGGTGGTATAGTAGATTATAGTAATGGAGGTGGTATAGTAGATTATAGTAATGGAGGTGGTATAGTAGATTATAGTAATGGAGGTGGTATAGTAGATTATAGTAATGTCATGGAGGTGGTATAGTAGATTATAGTAATGTAATGGAGGTGGTATAGTAGATTATAGTAATGGAGGTGGTATAGTAGATTATAGTAATGGAGGTGGTATAGTAGATTATAGTAATGTCATGGAGGTGGTATAGTAGATTATAGTAATGGAGGTGGTATAGTAGATTATAGTAATGGAGGTGGTATAGTAGATTATAGTAATGGAGGTGGTATAGTAGATTATAGTAATGTCATGGAGGTGGTATAGTAGATTATAGTAATGTAATGGAGGTGGTATAGTAGATTATAGTAATGGAGGTGGTATAGTAGATTATAGTAATGGAGGTGGTATAGTAGATTATAGTAATGTAATGGAGGTGGTATAGTAGATTATAGTAATGGAGGTGGTATAGTAGATTATAGTAATGGAGGTGGTATAGTAGATTATAGTAATGTCATGGAGGTGGTATAGTAGATTATAGTAATGTAATGGAGGTGGTATAGTAGATTATAGTAATGGAGGTGGTATAGTAGATTATAGTAATGGAGGTGGTATAGTAGATTATAGTAATGTCATGGAGGTGGTATAGTAGATTATAGTAATGGAGGTGGTATAGTAGATTATAGTAATGTCATGGAGGTGGTATAGTAGATTATAGTAATGTCATGGAGGTGGTATAGTAGATTATAGTAATGGAGGTGGTATAGTAGATTATAGTAATGTAATGGAGGTGGTATAGTAGATTATAGTAATGTCATGGAGGTGGTATAGTAGATTATAGTAATGTCATGGAGGTGGTATAGTAGATTATAGTAATGGAGGTGGTATAGTAGATTATAGTAATGTCATGGAGGTGGTATAGTAGATTATAGTAATGTAATGGAGGTGGTATAGTAGATTATAGTAATGGAGGTGGTATAGTAGATTATAGCAATGTCATGGAGGTGGTATAGTAGATTATAGTAATGTAATGGAGGTGGTATAGTAGATTATAGTAATGTCATGGAGGTGGTATAGTAGATTATAGTAATGTCATGGAGGTGGTATAGTAGATTATAGTAATGTCATGGAGGTGGTATAGTAGATTATAGTAATGGAGGTGGTATAGCTGTATAGATGTTCTCTCTGTCATGTTGTTGAAGCTGTATAGATGTTCTCTCTGTCATGTTGTTGAAGCTGTATAGATGTTCTCTCTGTCATGTTGTTGAAGCTGTATAGATGTTCTCTCTGTCATGTTGTTGAAGCTGTATAGATGTTCTCTCTGTCATGTTGTTGAAGCTGTATAGATGTTCTCTCTGTCATGTTGTTGAAGCTGTATAGATGTTCTCTCTGTCATGTTGTTGAAGCTGTATAGATGTTCTCTCTGTCATGTTGTTGAAGCTGTATAGATGTTCTCTCTGTCATGTTGTTGAAGCTGTATAGATGTTCTCTCTGTCATGTTGTTGAAGCTGTATAGATGTTCTCTCTGTCATGTTGTTGAAGCTGTATAGATGTTCTCTCTGTCATGTTGTTGAAGCTGTATAGATGTTCTCTCTGTCATGTTGTTGAAGCTGTATAGATGTTCTCTCTGTCATGTTGTTGAAGCTGTATAGATGTTCTCTCTGTCATGTTGTTGAAGCTGTATAGATGTTCTCTCTGTCATGTTGTTGAAGCTGTATAGATGTTCTCTCTGTCATGTTGTTGAAGCTGTATAGATGTTCTCTCTGTCATGTTGTTGAAGCTGTATAGATGTTCTCTCTGTCATGTTGTTGAAGCTGTATAGATGTTCTCTCTGTCATGTTGTTGAAGCTGTATAGATGTTCTCTCTGTCATGTTGTTGAAGCTGTATAGATGTTCTCTCTGTCATGTTGTTGAAGCTGTATAGATGTTCTCTCTGTCATGTTGTTGAAGCTGTATAGATGTTCTCTCTGTCATGTTGTTGAAGCTGTATAGATGTTCTCTCTGTCATGTTGTTGAAGCTGTATAGATGTTCTCTCTCTGTCATGTTGTTGAAGCTGTATAGATGTTCTCTCTGTCATGTTGTTGAAGCTGTATAGATGTTCTCTCTGTCATGTTGTTGAAGCTGTATAGATGTTCTCTCTCATGTTGTTGAAGCTGTATAGATGTTCTCTCTGTCATTTTCTCTTTCATTCTCGTTCTCTCTCTCTTTCTCCCTCTCATTCTATTGGTGACTGGGCTTTGTGTCATCATGTCACTGTGTCACCAGTGGTGATGGGGGGTTGAACAGTTACAGCTGTGAGGATAGTTAACCCTAACCACTAAAGTCCTTAATTCATCCCTACCATAACATTTTGAAGCCTAAAGGTGTTGTATTGTACCTTCCATATAACTATTCCCTGGAACTCCCTACCTATTGTCAGTAATGTAGAGGTTGTAAATGAGAAGCTAAGGATTAAAACTACCTAATGAACTCTACACCATGCTATGCTGGAACTAACCCTAACTCTAACCTAGTACCAACCAACTAAACCTAACTCTAACCTAGTACCAACCAACTAACCCTAACTCTAACCTAGTACCAACCAACTAACCCTAACTCTAACCTAGTACCAACCAACTAACCCTAACTCTAACCTAGTACCAACCAACTAACCCTAACTCTAACCTAGTACCAACCAACTAACCCTAACTCTAACCTAGTACCAACCAACTAACCTTAACTCTAACCTAGTACCAACCAACTAACCCTAACTCTAACCTAGTACCAACCAACTAACCCTAACTCTAACCTAGTACCAACCAACTAACCCTAACTCTAACCTAGTACCAACCAACTAACCCTAACTCTAACCTAATACCAACCAACTAACCTAACTCTAACCTAGTACCAACCAACTAACCCTAACTCTAACCTAGTACCAACCAACTAACCCTAACTCTTAACTAGGCTTGGGCGGGATCCAGATTGTCCTACCTTCATACCCACCTTGTGCCATACCAGGATATTCGGTAATACCGGCACTGAACACAAGGGCCGTTATTGTAATCCGAAGGTTAGCAATGCTAACAAGTACACGTCAAATCCCATAGAGCATGCTAACTAAACGCTAACGAGCGCATTGCGAACAGACATCCCAGCTCATAAAGGTATACAAGTAACTCAGAAATGCTACTCAGTTTGATGCACAAAACCAATATTAGCCAGCAAGGCTCCTGATCCAGGAAGGGATTCTCTGCTGTTACCAAGTAAAAGTTGATTTTGGAAGAAGCTAACCACTTAGCTAGATAGCTAACTAGCTTCTAAATTCGAGTACAGCATTAAATGCATGTAGCACATTTTAGACAGTTTGTTGGTTAGTTGGTACTCCTGAGTGGCGCAGTGGTCTAAGGCACTGCATCGCAGTGCTAACTGTGCCACTAGAGATCCTGGTTCGAATCCAGGCTCTGTCGCCGCCGGCCGCGACCGGGAGACTCATGGGCGGCGCACAATTGGCCCAGCGTCGTCCAGGGTAGGGGAGGGAATGGCCGGCAGGGATGTAGCTCAGTTGATAGAGCATGGCGTTTGCAACGCCAGGGTTGTGGGTTCGATTCCCACGGGGGGCCAGTATAAAAGAAATATGTATTCACTAACTGTAAGTCGCTCTGGATAAGAGCGTCTGCTAAATGACTAAAATGTAAAATGTAAATAAGATATCTAGCTTGCAAACATTTCGTAGTGAATTCCAGATCACCTGGCACGTGCTGCACAACAGTGAGTGACTCACAAAGCTCCGGTCTCTCGTTGTTGTGTGCTTGTAAAAAAACATCACGTGACTGAGGACTACCAGTAAACTTCATAATGAAAAATTGTGATAGGTGAAATTAAGAACGTGATCTTCTTTATCTTCTAACGTATTGCACAAGTTGACTGCAGGTATTTACTTAAAAATTAGCTACAAATATTCAAATGTAAAAAAAAAACTTAAAATAAATAGTTTCAACGGTATTTAAAAACCATCCCATAGCTATTTCTAAATACCTTGGTATAGCGTATACTAGTACTAACCAACTAACCACAACTCTAACCTAGTACCATCCTAGCCTCGTTGCCAGACTGTTCCACTCCCCATGTCATGTGCCAAAGAGACTGGTCTTTCTTCAATCTTGAAAATTACCATTAATGAGCTTGAGGAGAACAGATGATTTGATCTTGATTGGATAACCCCCACAGCTATCCTCCAATCACAAAGGTTATGCAAATATTATTTAACAAAATCTCCATTGCATTGGTGTCCAGTTGCTGAGCAACTGTTTTTTGTTCGTCCAGAAAAAAATGTCTATTTTTCAGGACCCTGTCTTTCAAAGATAATTCTTAAAAATCCAAATAACCACAGATCTTCATTGTAAAGGGTTTAAACACAGTTTTCCATGCTTGTTCAATGAACCAAAAAAAATTAATGAACATGCACCTGTAGAACGGTCGTTAAGACACTAACAGCTTACTGACAGTAGGCAATTAAGGTCACAGTTATGAAAACTTAGGACACTAAAGAGGCCTTTCTACTGACTGAAAAACACCAAAAGAAAGATGCCCAGGGTCCCTGCTCATCTGCGTGAACGTGCCTTAGGCATGCTGCAAGGAGGCATGAGGACTGCAGATGTGTCCAGGGCAATAAATTGCTATGTCCGTACTGTGAGACGCCCAAGACAACGCTACAGGGAGACAGGACGGACAGCTGATTGTCCTCGCAGTGGCAGACCACGTGTAACAACACCTGCACAGGATCGGTACATCCGAACATCACACCTGCGGAACAGGTACAGGATGGCAACAACAACTGCCCGAGTTACACCAGGAACGCACAATCCCTCCATCAGTGCTCAGACTGTCCGCAATAGGCAGAGAGAGGCTGGACTGAGGGCTTGTAGGCCTGTTGTAAGACAGGTCCTCACCAGACATCACCGGCAACAACTTCGCCTATGGGCACAAACCCAACGTCGCTGGACCAGACAGGACTGGCAAAAAGTGCTCTTTACTGACGAGTTGCGGTTTTGTCTCACCAGGGGTGATGGTCGGATTTGTGTTTATCGTCGAAGGAATGAGCGTTACACCGAGGCCTGTACTCTGGAGCGGGATTGATTTGGAGGTGGAGGGTCCATCATGGTCTGGGGCGGTGTGTCACAGCATCATCGGACTGTGCTTGTTGTCATTGCAGGCAATCTCAACGCTGTGCGTTACAGGGAAGACATCCTCCTCCCTCATGTGGTACCCTTCCTGCAGGCTCATCCTGACATGACCCTCCAGCATGACAATGCCACCAGCCATACTGCTCGTTCTGTGCGTGATTTCCTGCAAGACAGGAATGTCAGTGTTCTGCCATGGCCAGCGAAGAGCCCGGATCTCAATCCCATTGAGCACGTCTGGGACCTGTTGGATCGGAGGGTGAGGGCTAGGGCCATTCCCCCCAGAGGTAACATCTCACAGCAAGAACTGGCAAATCTGGTGCAGTCCATGAGGAGAAGATGCACTGCAGTACTTAATGCAGCTGGTGGCCACACCAGATACTGACTGTTACTTTTGATTTTGACCCCCCATTTGTTCAGGGACACATTATTCAATTTCTGTTAGTCACATGTATGTGGAACTTGTTCAGTTTATGTCTCAGTTGTTGAATCTTGTTATGTTCATACAAATATTTACCCGTTTGCTGAAAATAAACACAGTTGACAGTGAGAGGACGTTTCTTTTTTTGCTGAGTTTCAAAGGTTTTACTGAGTTACAATTCATATACAATTTTAAAGAATTAATTAGGCCCTAATCTATGGATTTCTCATGACTGGAAATACAGATATGCATCTGTTGGTCACAGATACCTTAAAAAAAACATTTCTGGGATATTTTATTTCAGCTCATGAAACATGGGACCAACACTTTACATGTTGTGTTTAATATTTTTGTTCAGTGTAGTTTAGGTCAGAGACGATCTATAAAATGTTCACAATGTGCTCATTAGAATTTAGTTAGCATTCTCTATGGGATTTTACATGTACTTGTTAGCATTGCTAGTCTTCGGATTACAGAGGCTCAGTTGGGTTTGAAAATAGCGGTCCTTGTGTTCAGTGCCGGTATTACAGAATGTCCCTGGATGGCACAAGGTCGGTATGACAATCTGGATATCACCCAAGCCTACCAGACTGTGATAGAGTCTGACAGGATGCTCTCAATGGTTTATCTGTAGACGTTCGTGAGGATCTTGGGGGGATCAAGCCTCCTGATATTGAAGAGGTGCTGTTGCGCCATTTTCACTACACTAAACTCTGTAACTGTTTTAGATTTACAGTTGGCCTCATGGTGAAATCCCTAAACGGTTTCCTTCCTCTCCGGCAACTGAGTTAGGAAGGACGCCTGTATCTTTGTAGTGACTGGGTGTAATGATACACCATCCAAATTGTAATTAATAACTTCACCATGCTCAAAGGGATATTCAATGTCTGTTTTATTTACCCATCTACCAATAGGTGCCCTTTTTTGTGAGGCATTGGAAAACCTGCCTGGTCAAAATGGGGAAAAAGTCAAGGAGGTGAATACTTTCTGAAGGAACTGTAGCTCCTTAGTGATGTGGACAACAAGGAACTGTAGGTCCTTAGTGATGTGGACAACAAGGAACTGTAGCTCCTTAGTGATGTGGACAACAAGGAACTGTAGCTCCTTAGTGATGTGGACAACAAGGAACTGTAGGTCCTTAGTGATGTGGACAACAAGGAACTGTAGCTCCTTAGTGATGTGGACAACAAGGAACTGTAGCTCCTTAGTGATGTGGACAACAAGGAACTAGCTCGTTAGTGATGTGGACAACAAGGAACTGTAGGTCCTTAGTGATGTGGACAACAAGGAACTGTAGGTCCTTAGTGATGTGGACAACAAGGAACTGTAGCTCCTTAGTGATGTGGACAACAAGGAACTGTAGCTCCTTAGTGATGTGGACAACAAGGAACTGTAGGTCCTTAGTGATGTGGACAACAAGGAACTGTAGCTCCTTAGTGATGTGGACAACAAGGAACTGTAGCTCCTTAGTGATGTGGACAACAAGGAACTGTAGCTCCTTAGTGATGTGGACAACAAGGAACTGTAGCTCCTTAGTGATGTGGACAACAAGGAACTGTAGCTCCTTAGTGATGTGGACAACAAGGAACTGTAGGTCCTTAGTGATGTGGACAACAAGGAACTGTAGGTCCTTAGTGATGTGGACAACAAGGAACTGTAGCTCCTTAGTGATGTGGACAACAAGGAACTGTAGCTCCTTAGTGATGTGGACAACAAGGAATTGTAGGTCCTTAGTGATGTGGACAACAAGGAACTGTAGCTCGTTAGTGATGTGGACAACAAGGAACTGTAGGTCCTTAGTGATGTGGACAACAAGGAACTGTAGGTCCTTAGTGATGTGGACAACAAGGAACTGTAGGTCCTTAGTGATGTGGACAACAAGGAACTGTAGCTCCTTAGTGATGTGGACAACAAGGAACTGTAGCTCCTTAGTGATGTGGACAACAAGGAACTGTAGCTCCTTAGTGATGTGGACAACAAGGAACTGTAGGTCCTTAGTGATGTGGACAACAAGGAACTGTAGCTCCTTAGTGATGTGGACAACAAGGAACTGTAGCTCCTTAGTGATGTGGACAACAAGGAACTGTAGGTCCTTAGTGATGTGGACAACAAGGAACTGTAGCTCCTTAGTGATGTGGACAACAAGGAACTGTAGGTCCTTAGTGATGTGGACAACAAGGAACTGTAGCTCCTTAGTGATGTGGACAACAAGGAACTTGAAGCTCTCAACCAGCTCCACTACAGCCCAGTCGATGTGAATGGGGGCGTGCTTGGTACTCCATTTCCTGTAGTCCATGATCAACCAGTTTTGATAGTAAAGTGGAAAGTGCTGGAACAAAATGGTGTTTGGATTCTTGCTAGGGCCTAGTGTACTGTAGTCTTGTTACAGTCTTGTGTTCCACTGCCTCTCTCTTAATTAATGAACTCTACAGGGTAAATCATTCTACAGTTGTTATCATCGCTCTAATCATAAAACTGAAATGTGAAATTAATAATTTAATAACTCTGCTAGAATAATCAGAGGAAATATTCCATTAAATTACACATTGAACTGGCCTCTACTGATCTCTACTGTCTACCTGTTAGATCTCTATGTCTACCTGTTAGATCTCTACTGTCTACCTGTTAGATCTCTACTGTCTACCTGTTAGATCTCTACTGTCTACCTGTTAGATCTCTACTGTCTACCTGTTAGATCTCTACTGTCTACCTGTTAGATCTCTACTGTCTACCTGTTAGATCTCTACTGTCTACCTGTTAGATCTCTATGTCTACCTGTTAGATCTCTACTGTCTACCTGTTAGATCTCTACTGTCTACCTGTTAGATCTCTACTGTCTACCTGTTAGATCTCTACTGTCTACCTGTTAGATCTCTACTGTCTACCTGTTAGATCTCTACTGTCTACCTGTTAGATCTCTACTGTCTACCTGTTAGATCTCTACTGTAGCTTCAGAGCTAGGGTACAGGGCTAGGGTACAGGGTACAGGGCTAGGGTACAGGGTACAGGGCTAGGGTACAGGGTACAGGGCTAGGGTACAGGGTACAGGGCTAGGGTACAGGGTCTATACCTGGCTAGGGTACAGGGTCTATACCTGGCTAGGGTACAGGGTCTATACCTGGCTAGGGTACAGGGTCTATACCTGGCTAGGGTACAGGGTCTATACCTGGCTAGGGTACAGGGTACAGGGTCTATACCTGGCTAGGGTACAGGGTCTATACCTGGCTAGGGTACAGGGTCTATACCTGGCTAGGGTACAGGGTCTATAACTGGCTAGGTGACAGGGTCTATACCTGGCTAGGGTACAGGGTACAGGGCTAGGGTACAGGGCTAGGGTACATGGTCTATACCTGGCTAGGGTACAGGGTTTAGGGTCTATACCTGGCTAGGTGACAGGGTCTATACCTGGCTAGGGTACAGGGCTAGGGTACAGGGTACAGGGTCTATACCTGGCTAGGTGACAGGGTCTATACCTGGCTAGGGTACAGAATCTATACCTGGCTAGGTGACAGGGTACAGTGTCTATACCTGGCTAGGTGACAGGGTCTATACCTGGCTAGGGGACAGGGTCTATACCTGGCTAGGGTACAGGGTCTATACCTGGCTAGGGTACAGGGTCTATACCTGGCTAGGGTACAGGGTCTATACCTGGCTAGGGTACAGGGTCTATACCTGGCTAGGGTACAGGGTCTATACCTGGCTAGGGTACAGGGTTTAGGGTCTATACCTCGCTAGGGTACAGGGTCTATACCTGGCTAGGGTACAGGGTCTATACCTGGCTAGGGTACAGGGCTAGGGTACAGGGTACAGGGTCTATACCTGGCTAGGTGACAGGGTCTATACCTGGCTAGGGTACAGAATCTATACCTGGCTAGGTGACAGGGTACAGTGTCTATACCTGGCTAGGTGACAGGGTCTATACCTGGCTAGGTGACAGGGTCTATACCTGGCTAGGGTACAGGGTCTATACCTGGCTAGGGTACAGGGTCTATACCTGGCTAGGGTACAGGGTCTATACCTGGCTAGGGTACAGGGTCTATACCTGGCTAGGGTACAGGGTACAGGGTCTATACATGGCTAGGGTACAGGGTCTATACCTGGCTAGGGTACAGGGTCTATACCTGGCTAGGGTACAGGGTCTATAACTGGCTAGGTGACAGGGTCTATACCTGGCTAGGGTACAGGGTCTATACCTGGCTAGGGGACAGGGTCTATACCTGGCTAGGGGACAGGGTACAGGGCTAGGGTACAGGGTCTATACCTGGCTAGGGTACAGGGTACAGGGTCTATACCTGGCTAGGGTACAGGGTACAGGGTCTATACCTGGCTAGGGTACAGGGTCTATACCTGGCTAGGTGACAGGGTCTATACCTGGCTAGGTGACAGGGTCTATACCTGGCTAGGGTACAGGGTCTATACCTGGCTAGGGTACATGGTCTATACCTGGCTAGGGTACAGGGTCTATACCTGGCTAGGTGACAGGGTCTATACCTGGCTAGGGTACAGGGTCTATACCTGGCTAGGGTACAGGGCTAGGGTACAGGGTACAGGGTCTATACCTGGCTAGGGTACAGGGTCTATACCTGGCTAGGTGACAGGGTCTATACCTGGCTAGGGTACAGGGTCTATACCTGGCTAGGGTACAGGGTCTATACCTGGCTAGGTGACAGGGTCTATACCTGGCTAGGGTACAGGGTACAGGGTCTATACCTGGCTAGGTGACAGGGTCTATACCTGGCTAGGGTACAGGGTCTATACCTGGCTAGGGTACAGGGTACAGGGTCTATACCTGGCTAGGGTACAGGGTACAGGGTCTATACCTGGCTAGGGTACAGGGTACAGGGTCTATACCTGGCTAGGGTACAGGGTCTATACCTGGCTAGGGTACAGGGTCTATACCTGGCTAGGGTACAGGGCTAGGGTACAGGGTACAGGGTCTATACCTGGCTAGGTGACAGGGTCTATACCTGGCTAGGGTACAGGGTATCTACCTGGCTAGGTGACAGGGTCTATACCTGGCTAGGTGACAGGGTCTATACCTGGCTAGGTGACAGGGTCTATACCTGGCTAGGTGACAGGGTCTATACCTGGCTAGGGTACAGGGTCTATACCTGGCTAGGGTACAGGGTCTATACCTGGCTAGGTGACAGGGTCTATACCTGGCTAGGGTACAGGGTCTATACCTGGCTAGGTGACAGGGTCTATACCTGGGTAGGGTACAGGGTCTATACCTGGCTAGGGTACAGGGTCTATACCTGGCTAGGTGACAGGGTCTATACCTGGCTAGGGTACAGGGTCTATACCTGGCTAGGGTACAGGGTCTATACCTGGCTAGGGTACAGGGTCTATACCTGGCTAGGTGACAGGGTCTATACCTGGCTAGGGTACAGGGTACAGGGTCTATACCTGGCTAGGTGACAGGGTCTATACCTGGCTAGGGTACAGGGTACAGGGTCTATACCTGGCTAGGTGACAGGGTCTATACCTGGCTAGGGTACAGGGTACAGGGTCTATACCTGGCTAGGGTACAGGGTCTATACCTGGCTAGGGTACAGGGTCTATACCTGGCTAGGGTACAGGGTCTATACCTGGCTAGGTGACAGGGTCTATACCTGGCTAGGGTACAGGGTACAGGGTCTATACCTGGCTAGGGTACAGGGTCTATACCTGGCTAGGGTACAGGGTACAGGGTCTATACCTGGCTAGGTGACAGGGTCTATACCTGGCTAGGGTACAGGGTCTATACCTGGCTAGGGTACAGGGTACAGGGTCTATACCTGGCTAGGGTACAGGGTACAGGGTCTATACCTGGCTAGGGTACAGAGTACAGGGTCTATACCTGTCTAGGGTATAGGGTCTATACCTGGCTAGGGTACAGGGTCTATACCTGGCTAGGGTACAGGGTCTATACCTGGCCAGGGTACAGGGTCTATACCCGGCTAGGGTACAGGGTCTATACCTGGCTAGGGTACAGGGTCTATACCTGGCTAGGTGACAGGGTCTATACCTGGCTAGGGTACAGGGTCTATACCTGGCT